>NW_015618713.1:0-1221 GCF_001515605.1 Sinocyclocheilus anshuiensis
CAGTCTTCAGTGTCACATGATTCTTCAGAAATCATTTTAATATGACGATTTGCTGCTCAAAACATTTCTTTTTATCAATGTTGAAAAAAAGTTTGCTTCATTTTTTTTTTTTTTAATGAAATCATGATTTTCTGGGTTATTTCATGAATAGAAAGTTTTAAAGAGCAGTATTTCTTTGAAAAACAAGTCTTTTGTAATATTATAATTGTTTTTACTGTCACATTTGATCAATTTAACTCATCCTTGCTGAATAGAAGTATTTATTTCATGGAAGTGTATATTACAAGAATATATATTTCTGAAGAAAATTTGAGTTGTGCTTTCCTGTGAAAAACATGCTATCACAAGGGGTTGTGAGTGTTTAAAAGGGTTGGTGCTAAAGGTCTCTAGTCTGTGGGTTTTTTTGGTGTTTTATCATCTGCCAGACACTGCTAATAATAATAAGTCACTCTGATATCTTAATATTCAGTGGCCGAGTTTCCTTTGCAGAAGTAGAAACTTTACACTGTTTTGAAAACAAAGCTTTAACTACAGTATATCATTGGAAGAGATCTGTGACATTGCTACTTCTCATTTGGTGATCTTTATCTCAATTAGCATCTCTTTTTTTTTTTTAATTAGGTCCTGTTTATTGTGGTTCACCACAGAGTTAGACAGTACTTGATGGTGGGCTTGTTTATTTGTATGTTTGCTAAATTGGAATAAGAGGTTTGGCTGTTTGTATGTGCTGTACATCATTATATGCTGATTCTGAAGAACATTGTTTCTCACTGTGACCGTTGACAGCCTGACAAAAGAGTTTTTTTTGTCACTTCGGAAATTGCTTTGTTGACACAACCAGCACCCAGGGTGTTTAAAGAGGCCTTTTACATGCCGAATGCTTTACATTGAACCCATCCCTTTTTTTTCAACAATATGACTTCAAAATATAGCCTGATGATCTATGTTGTTATGTAACTGTAAACAGTTTGAATGAATGAATTTTGGCTGGTCCATTTAGCTGATCCTTGATGCAATCGCAAGTACAATTCTGTGTTAATTTGATCTAATATTTATTGTTTTTTAAAATGTTGTAGATGTATGTAGCAAGTAAGAACCAACAAAATTACTATGAATATATTTTGAGACAAAGGACTTGTTAATAATTTTTCTTTTCTTTTTTTTCTCTTTTTTTTGTGACTGAAGAATGTATGTAAAAGTATGATATTTGGGATAAAAAAT
>NW_015618714.1:0-1221 GCF_001515605.1 Sinocyclocheilus anshuiensis
CCTTTGTATAAAATAAAAGCAAAATATTTAATATCTCCTCTCTTACCCTTTTGCTACTGGCTTCTTTTTTAGCTGTTAAATAAATAACATTGTTAGTTGAATTTTTAATGAATTGCCTATGTAAAAGAATTGAGGTGATGTCACTCATGCAAATACTCGCTAAAGTACCTTGAGTGGTTTGGCTAGTTGGAAGTTAAGGGTATTGTTCTGGACCACACAACGAAACTTGAGGAAGCGACTGAAGATAGTCCTGGCGTTAGCAACACTCTCCATTTCAAAAATAATCTTGAAAAAATAAAACAACAATGCAACAGTCAGCTAAGACACATTTCCCTTTAATAAAATAAAGTAGATTTAATAAGATGGAAGATGAAGACCCAATGTTTGTTTATAATCACTACAATACTGTTTTTCCTCTTTCTCTGCAAAGATATTATGCGAGTAAAAGTAAAAATAAGATTGTTTAATTAATATAGAAGTTGAATTTGAGCAGCTTACCTTGCCATTCAGAGGCAAAACTTTCTTGAAGCCACCATAGCGTTGAATTATGGTCTCTACTTCCTTGATTGCCCCAAGTGTTTTTGGCACATTACTAACAATGAGAAGGCGTTCTGGCAAAGTAACGATTTCCTGCAGTCAGGAGGGAAAAAAGAGAGTCTGAGACATGATACAGGTTATTTAATTTTATTTTAATTCAGTGTCATCTTTTTGTCATTTACTTACAGGCGATTTCTCCATGCCCACAAGCACTCTGAATACTGACTCCTTTGGGGCAGATAAAGATAAAGTCAGTCAATACTAACCAGTATTAATGAAGCGAGTATAAATGTACTTGAGACATAATGCACTCTCTCTCCCTCTGATAGACAACAGAGAGTGTTCATTATTGTTGCATTTTTAAGTGAGAACACAGAATGTTTAATAACTTTAAATTAAGAACCAAAACATACATAAAATGTTCTTGGACATTTATCATTTTTTTTCCCTATGCGTAACGTTGACAGAGACCAAGATGAAGAGCACACTCACAGTGTAGTTCAGGTCGATAGGTTGCATCATCATCTTGATGGTAATCTCTTTGTCTTGCACTTTAGCTGGTGTCTCCGAGTAGGCCTTCACCATTGCTTCAACTGCCTCTGTGTTGGGCATCTGCAGATAGGCCTAAAAAAGCATTAAAATACTGTTAAATAGGGATGTAACGATTCAGTCAACTCACGATTC
>NW_015618715.1:0-1221 GCF_001515605.1 Sinocyclocheilus anshuiensis
TCTCTCTCTCTCTCTCTCTCTGTCTCTGTCTCTGTCTCTGTCTGTAACTCACCGTCACACACTCCTTTTATTCTCGTCTTTGCGCATCAGTTGCAGCTGCTCAGAGTATTTGCACAATGGTTCCTGAATGATAAAAAACGAGAAATCAGAACAAAATATATATTTAATAATAATAACAATAGTGCAGGAATGATAATTTCTCTTGATAATATCTCAATATGATGGTTGACGATATTAAATTGCGCAACGAGACGCAACGCCTAATCTCAACTAAAATACAAGTTCAGCTGCGTTTAACTCACAACAAGTTAACGAAAGTAAAGTTTTACAGTTACGCGCGATCTTTTCTATAGTTAATATCACTTCTATAATAATTGCATACCTTTCCGATGAAAAAATTAAATCCATAAATACCAACAGCACCATGAAATCTAGTATTTCTTTCTATGTTTTCTTTCGCCTCATTTCTACTTCATGTTGTCCATTATGTTACCTGTTAAATCCATAGTTGGTGCAACCTGTGTTCCTGCTCCTTTAGCTTGTCTTGAGAAGAAGTGAAGCGCGCATCCAATAAGAGTGGAGAAAACCATTTGCTCCTGCATCCTTTTTAGAGGGCGATTCACGCCCATCCCTTCTTTTCAAGTACAGTAATAATTCTGGAGCGGACGATTCTGGACAATAAAATCAGGCACGATAAATAAAAAAATCAGTAAATAAAAATAAATCAATAAAAAAAAGGCATTTATCAACCAATTGTTGGTGACATCTGTATTATTTTACATAGCAATAGCAAACATATAGTTTTGCATATAAGATACAGTAAGTAGAACAGCTATGCATTTGAAGCTGATAGTAATAGAGCTTAATACCAGAAAAATAGACATGCACTTTAGCAATATCGGTATCAAGATGGAATGCCTTCAAAGTCAGACAAAAGTCTTGTGCGCCACCCTGTGGAGAAGAAGTGCTGTGATCCTCTGTCTGACAGATGAGATCATCTCAAACCGTACTGTTTATAAAGTTTATATTTTTAAATAAACACTATGAAACATGGTTGGTCTATTACTATGGCTTGATGAACAATGGCTGGTCCTAAACTATCTATGTTGTTTTAAGGTTCCAAAGAACCTTTCAGTGAACACTTTACAGTAAGGTCCTTCAGTTAACATTGAACATCAATGAACAATACATTTGTTACAGTATTTATGAATCTTTGTTAAT
>NW_015618716.1:0-1220 GCF_001515605.1 Sinocyclocheilus anshuiensis
AGTATATATTAGAGGTAGTGCTTACTCTAAAAGTAGAAATAGATTTAGCCAACTTTGCAAATCAAGACTTCTTTATCAGCACGTTCAACAAGGCCTATATTTTTATTCTATTTTACATTTAGATATTTAATATTAGCAAGAAAGCAAAAGATTAAAATAAATGTTTGCTTTGCAATGTAGATGCTGTTTTATATAAAACTATACTTATATTTTATTGTAAACAATCATAAAAAATGTAATAATTGTTAAAATTGTTTAAAAAAATTAAATCTGAGATTAATAGTATGTGATTCTGGCCCTGGTCAGGTAATTAAAACTCGCAAATAGAACAGCCTTCACAAATCAGACTGATAAATGACCAGCCAGTCATTATTTTATTTTTACACATCACATGAATAGAGATTTGGACAGAAGCAATGACCACTACAGGACTTCCATTCTTAACCTCACACAGCATCAAAGAAAACAAAAAACAGGAAGGGACAAACTATTTAAAAAAAAAAAATCAGCTCATTATTAAAAACAAAACAACTAGAAAATTAAATGTACAAACTCATTAACCATGCGACTTAAACTCCAAATCCATTTCTTGATGGTCGATCGATTGAGGAATCTGCCAGTACTGAAAAAAGTTTTTAGTTTTAATGGGGTTTTATTCTTGCACATTAGCGGAGACACTACTTTAGAAAAAAAATCTGAAGAATAAAAGGATTCTTAGGAGTAAAGAGAACGTGAACGCTGAGATAAATGAGAGAACCAATGCAACACAGGGCCAATCATTGACTGAAGAATCCTGCAGAGTTCCTCTATAAGAACACTGCAACAGGAAGAATAAAAAATGAAAGAGGAAAAACCCACAGACAGAAAGAAAGTGAGACACTGTGAACCGTGAGATATCTGGGCAGTGTTTCTGCAGCAGGGTATACTGTGAGCACTGCTCTGCTCTTAGGAACAACTCAGATGAACAAAGCTGCTTAACCTCATGCAGCATACTGTTACTACTGTTAACTAAAACTAGTCAAATTTGTTTTTTAGATTCAAAATAAAACTGCAATAAAATTATAATGAAGTTATATAGAAAAGGCTAATACAAAATAAAAATGACAAATGCACAAAAAATCAAAATATTAATAAACACTATATTAAAGTACATTAACTATGAAACTATATATACTGTATATATATATATATATATATACACACATACATATATGTATAGC
>NW_015618717.1:0-1222 GCF_001515605.1 Sinocyclocheilus anshuiensis
AATAATGATTTTTGGGTGAACTGTCCCTTGAACTCACATCGTTATCATGAGATCCGCCCACTTACACAATCAAAACGGTCTTTTAGAGATATGATTCCATAGACCTGTCGAGGTTCTCTGTGTGTGTGTGTAAGTGTGTGTTGTGTGTCTGGTGTTTCAGTGTGACATGCGAGAGCCCAATGTGCTGCGGGTCGCTCCGGTGCCGCTCTACAACTCCTTCACCGATGTTCACCGCTTTATCACTGCTCTGGGATCAGCACTGAGCGCCAGCGGAGCCGAATAGACACATTCTATTGGTGTAACGTGAAGCATATTTATTGGCTGCTGTTGCTCTGTGAAGCTGCTCGTTAACATGACGAGAGCATCGGTGTCCATTACTGATGAATCAGTTTTATATGCAATTGTTTGCAAAATAGCCAATAAATGTTTTTCTTCACATCAGCTAATGATCTGAGGGATTTCAAAGGATTTTGTGCCATTAATCTGAATTACTGTCATAGAGTTTGTGTAGAACAGTTAAAAAATAGATTTAATATGCATGCAGAAATTAGTCTTTGTTCATCAAGCAAATAATTCCGTTCAAATGCTTTGGTTTGTACTGATATTAAAATGTAAAGTTAATTCAAAATATTAATAATAAACTATAATAGTATCTCAAAGATTCTAAAATACTTGTTTTCATTTAGTTTAACCTGATGTAATAAAATAACTAAAACTGAAATAAAACTGACAAAAACTACATAACGACATATCAATGTCAAAAACATAAAAAATGATTATTGTTAATAAAAAAATAAAAAAATGAAAGACATAACAAAATTACTAAAACTTTAACTAAATTACATCAAAATTGAAAAACGAATTCAAGGTATTAATAAAAAAACTATAATAATATCTGAATTATTCTAAAATACTCATTTTCATTTAGTTTAACTTGATGTACTAAACAGAAATAAAAATGAATAAATACTATATAGACATTTTAAAACAAAAACAATAAATAAAAATGTTAATAACAAAAATTAATATGAAAAGCAAAAATATAAAATTAAAAACATTCAAATTATTAACACTTCAAATTATTGCACTTCATTCACTGATCCAGCCGCTTCCAGACAGAATACTGCAGATTAAATATTCACTCGCGCCCCGTCCCGTCCTCTCCCCCATTCACTTTTATCATTTTCGGACACGCTCAGGCGAGGCCCAGAATGGGGAGGTG
>NW_015618718.1:0-1220 GCF_001515605.1 Sinocyclocheilus anshuiensis
TATATATATATATATATATATTTATTTTTTTTTTTTACACATCTTTAGCTTGCTTCATATCTAGTTAAAGTAAATTAGTGTCTATTTAAAATAAAGTCTAATAAACCTGGCACTGTATATTATGAATATTGTTTTCACGTTGTTTTGTCACTGCAAACCAATGTCAGCATTAACATCCAATAACAGCCAATCATACACGAGAGTCAACAATCAAGACTATTATTTACAATATGTGTGACCAGATTGACCATGTTTACAGGTGTTTACTCATGCAAAACTTTATCATAGTACCATAGTTTCTGCCAAAACACTCTAGTTAAAGATTGAGAGTAAAGAGTAAAACCACAAGAAATCAATGTGAGATCTCCTACAAACAGTTTAAGACGCTTTAATTTTCATCTCTCTTTTCCATGACAGTTGAGGCTAATACCAAGTTACCACAGTTTTACTGTAGTAACAATAACTGTAACGATCGTATTTTAATTTATGCTTTGAACTAGAAAAATAAAAAAATTTTTGTCTTGTTTTAAATATAGTCAATTATTGTTCAATTATTGTTGTTGCTGTTTTTATTAATAATTATTATTATTACTATTATTATTATTATTATTATTATGTTAGAAAACAAGACTTTGTATCTTCATATAAGAATGTTTAGACCTTTGTACTAAAAAACAAGACAAAAAAACCTGAGAAATATTTTTTTTTCTTTGCTGTTGTTATTGTTGCAGTCCAGTTTAAGGCATTTAGTCTCAAACACGCAAGATTGTGTCAAGATTGACATGTTAACGTGTATTAGGTTTACCCATGCAAAACTTTAACATAGTACCATAGGTTCTGCCAAAATACTATAGTTTACTAGAGTAAAATCACAATAAATTAATATGAGATCTCCTACAAACTGTATAAGATGCTACCATAAGATACCACCGTTTTACTATAGTAACAATGGTATTGGTTTAGACTATGGTTTTCATTGTACGAGTAGCCTACAGTGTTCTTAATAACTCATAGATTGTATTTTCTATCCATTCAAAGGACTTTCAGTGTTCATTCATACTTTACTAAAACAGAAAATCACGCTTGTCAACACAACTAAATGTTTATATTGTGTGAGGATGTGTGTAAATGTGCAATCTCAGCATGCACACAAACACACACACACACTCACACAAACACACACTCACACACACACACTCACACACACACACTCACACACA
>NW_015618719.1:0-1207 GCF_001515605.1 Sinocyclocheilus anshuiensis
CACAGCCAATCAGAAGCGTGTGTGGGCGGAGTCTCTCTGGAAGCGAACTGCATTCGCAACGAAATGGCTTTATAATCTAATTCATAAATATCCAACCTTTTTAACATCATTAAATGCACATACTGAGTGACTGATACCATCTTTGTTATGGAATGCGCTCGTTGGTTCGCAGCGAGTTCACAGTTTTAACGTACACGTCTGCCTTAATTTATTTTCAAGATCTGAGGTAAACTATTGCCATGTATGGCTCAGTATGGCAATAAATGTCACGCAAAATGACATTAAAACTCACACAGACATGTTTAACTTTGAATAAAGCACATAATAGTACGTGAGATTATCACGGCCATATAGTTTGTATGTTGTTTCAGTCGCGATGTCGTGGAAATAGAAATCATTTCTAAAATAGAAATTTCACATGTTGCCGTTGCAGCTAGTTAGGACAAAAACTCAGATTAACATGGAAAAGATACGTAAGGTATGAGCAGCAGCAGATGTAATGCTAAGTTCACTAGAAGAGCAACACCTCGGCTGCTGCAGCATCAACTAACGGCTTCTCTTCAGCACACGTGTGTGACGTGGCATATTCTCTCATTTTCATTTAAGATGATGATTAACTGCATGTCAGGTGTAAGTCTGAGCACTCGCCATCCTCAATCCATCGATTTACTTCCGTTTGACATCTTAAATCAAGTCAGAATCTCAGCATCGGAAGAAAAGGTTGATTCATTCGGCTGTTATCCTGCTCTCTATTCATTCGGTCATTACTGGAAATGATGCTCGTGGCTCTGTGAAATACAGGAGGCTCCTAACGAACAGCTTTCCATTAACATAAGCAAATTCCACAAACTCGTCACTAGATGGGAAAAGCGCAGAGAATGAATCAGGATATTGAGGAGAGCCGCTGCTCAGGGACGAGGCATCCGATCGTTTCCACCTACAGAACAGTTTCATCTTCATCACACACACTAACCACCGTCTACAGCGAGATCATGTTCGACTCGCGTCAGTCACTGTTTAGCTGCAATCACATGTTGGGAAAGTTCATTTTGCTGCAGGAATTTATCTGACAGAAACATATGAAGCTGAAAATAAGCCCCCTACAGCCGCAATTAAACTTTGTTATTGAGGATCTACAGCAACGAGTCATCAACACTGATCACTCACACACACACACACACACACACACTCTCACACACACGCACAC
>NW_015618720.1:0-1222 GCF_001515605.1 Sinocyclocheilus anshuiensis
AGGATGAAAAAGTAATGACAAGAAAGAGATTCAAGAAATGATGTAAACCAGAGGAGAAAATGGACTTTGTTGGCGGGTAGCAGTTAATACATTTGTATGATGATCAGTAATCGGTTTCATGCTTTTGACGCAAAAGCTTCCAGAAAAGTCACATGCAGAATGATAATAATATGAATGAAAGTCCATGAAGAATCAGAGCGGAGTGTGTTTGCATCCATGACACCCTTCATCCATTTAGCTTTCATTACATCAACAAGTGCCCTCAGCTGCAAGAATCAAACTGTCGGATGCTTTTGGGAGTTGTTGTGAGGACACTCTTTAGCTCCTGCTGAATGGATAAATAAATAAATCAGCCATTAGTGAGCTCTTGCAGCCGCTTTCATTAGATATTTCAACCCCAAAAATCTGTATGCTGTAAAACACACTTGACGGCTAATTCTCAGACTAAGTTGAATCCTGCCGAAAACAAGAACCTTTTTCACCGTCTGGTGCTCAAACACTGAGTCAATTTGTATATAAAATGAGATGCTGCTCAGAGCAAGACGATAAAATTGACTCTTCAGACGGTAGTTGAAAATAAAGCTCTTTAAGTGAGCAATCAGCTATAGGGAACTGAAGAAATTCATGGAAAATACTAGCTTATATTGATTATTGGATACTGAACGGTATACATTTCTTAAATATTTAACTTATATTTTAAACATATGTGCAATGATAAATGCTTGGCGTCCAGTTAAAGAGAAAAAAGTTTAAACGTAAAAATACATGTTTTGTATAAAAAAATATTATTTATTTTTTTGGTGTTAAATATCACTTACTCAATAAAAACTGATAAATGCTTCACTTTTAAAAAGCATTTATTGTTATTTAAATTTAGACTTGCCAGCTGGTTGTTTTGCACTGCTGTAAATATCATCTGCTTCTGTGAAGACTGTAATGGAGCACATCATCTGTTCGTCAAGAGAAAGAGACAGTGAGCATTTAGCATGTCCTTTGAGAGGGATGTGATCTTCCTTAGATACTGATCTACAGTAAGTGCTTCTCAGAGAGAGATCAATGATCTATCAAAAAGAGGCCGAGTCGTTCCGGACTCTTCAAAGTCTTGACAGCAGCATGTGAGGGACAGATACTGACAAAAGCAAAAGGAAATCGAATGTGTGACAAATGTGGACGGGGTAAATCTGCCTTTGCTGTTAAAAGTGCTGAAAGGATCAGCAGCGTG
>NW_015618721.1:0-1220 GCF_001515605.1 Sinocyclocheilus anshuiensis
TGATGAATGGTGCTGGACAGTCTGATTGTAGTGTTCCGATGTCTCAGTGTCCAACAACAGTAGCTTCTTCAGTGATCAATGATACTGAAATCCAAATAAGCATGTCTCCACAGCCTTTGCGTAATCACTTTAACATGTGTCCTGAGGTGTTCACCATACTCCCTGCACAAATTTCCTCTCATGGTTACGTAAGCATCTATGGTATTTAGATCTAGGGAAGACCCAGAGTCTATCACATATCCAAATCAGGCTCATCCCATCAGTTCCTCTGCAAAAGGGACTTTACTAAATCTTTCAGCTTTTGGCTCTTTGCAGACATGGCATATTAGGCAGAGGTTTTTGCTCATTATTATATACAGCCAGGTTGTTAAAAGGATAGGTGGAACAAAAATTAAAGTTCTTTGATCATTTGCTCACCTTTATATTGCTTGAAATTGAAACCAAGATTTTCTTTCTTCTATGCAACACAGAAGATATTTTGTAGAATGTAAAGGCTGTTCTTTTCAATAAACAAAAAAGGTGAGTTGTTCGGTTTATGTTTCAGTCAAAGCTGAAAATGTAACTTATTTGACACTTTTTAACATTTTAATCAAATTGCTGCAAAGCGGAAATATAATGGTAAATAAAGTGGTACCCACAGGAGAAGCCACTAAGACTCTTTTATTAAATGTAATAGGTTAATCAAGTATTTGTTCTTTTCAGACCAAAATAATTAATAGACATAAATTTAGAAAGTCATATTACTTTTTTGATGTAGATCTAGGAATTTATTCTTTCTTTCTGTATTTATTTTTCATTCACTTCTAGGTGTTTCCATTGAGCATTTTTATGTGAAATTGCAAAAAAACTGCATGAAAATATGTGGATGAAAAACCAGGCTGCTGTCAAGTACAAAAAAAAAATGCCATGACTAGTCCGAATGACTTGTGCACTGCTTTCCAAGTCTACTTAAGGACAGTTTTACTTTAATCATTCTTATTATATCTGCCGTATATGTTACATACTGTAGGCAAATTGACTGTCAGCTTGTGCCAATTAAGAAAATGGATGCAACAGTTTGGCGACAGCCACGTTTGTAACCACAAGATGAAAGCAGCAGTCATTTTGTGCTTGAACAGCTGATATCAGTTCTGCTTGTAATGTGAAATTTTATTAGTTAATAAAACACTGACATGCATGTCATTAAAGGGGTCATATGATGCTGCTAAAAAGAACATTAT
>NW_015618722.1:0-1223 GCF_001515605.1 Sinocyclocheilus anshuiensis
ATATACTTGTAATTTCTGTAATACAAATGTAGTTAGTTTCTTTATTCATTTCGTAATCTTTATTACTGAATCCACAGACCGCTGGTGATTATGAGGAGATCACGGCGACCCAACAGCAGACTGAAACACAAACGAACATCATCATTTATTCTACTGTCAATAAACGTCCGGCAGCCAATCAGATCCAAGATCCTCCCCTATACTCCACCCTCTCCATCTATCCAGAGCCCAGCTGCACCAAATGAGCTCTAAACCTCAGTGCTGATACAGCAGATTTAGTAACATATGCAGTCATTATGATACAGGCTAAAGGCTGTGGACATTTATCTAACAGCTACTCTTTAACTTGCTTCAATCAATATTGTGGACTGTGTGTTTGGTGTAAGTAAAGGTCTCATGTCTGAATGTGGTTTTGTCCTTGTGTAAATAAATACATTCTGGGTTGTCAGATTGTTGAATGTCTCAGTGTCTTATTACAGCGGTAAGGTTTTAACTTATAATGTACTCATTTACATGAGTACAGATCTCAGATCAGTGTGCAATGGTTAGCAAGCATACACATTAAGTGCTAAAACAAGAGGAAGTTATCACTAAAAAAAATATGGGTGGGATTAGTTTGACGCCACTGTTGTAAACGATTAGCAACTCTTGACTTCCTTTGTTAAAACAAGGCTTGCATTTTTAACAAACAGTATTTGAGTGATAACGAATACAGAATCAGCTGAACTTCAAAGTTCTAAATGGACTGGAGACTTATTGATGAAAATGAAGAACTTCCATGTGCTGTGGATCTGGATCTTTCTGTCAGGTCAATTTTTGTTAAATGCTTTGACTTTTGTTCTACAGTGTGATCAAACCGGTACATCCACAGTTCTAGGTTTAAATACTATTTGCAAATCCCCTTTCTCTTTCGAAACAAGTTCATAACTACAAAGGCCAACTCTTGTCCAACATGCACATGCATGCTGGATGAATCACATTATCTAGGTCTATTAGTCCAAAAACTGGACTGCAAACACAGTGTTGTGTGAGATTTTAAAAGATTATTTTTTTTGTTTGACTGAAACTTTTAAAATGCATGTAAAATATATTGTGTTATATCTATATGAATGCTCCAACTTAAAATGCTGATCTGCTAGCAGCTTTCTGGCACAAATTTTGAACATTATCACTAGTATTAACCACAAAACTGATCTTTGTGTTAGGGTAAAGGCTACTCATGC
>NW_015618723.1:0-1222 GCF_001515605.1 Sinocyclocheilus anshuiensis
GCAAGTGCAGTGCTGTACCAGGTGAGCTACTGAGCAAGTTTACTACATTAGAAAAATCATATGGAGTTGATTATGAGATGAAAATGTCAAAATGTTCAGCATTATAGTTAAAGTGTTGGTTGTATATACTTTAACCATAGTGCTGAACATAACCAACTTAACCAAAGTTGTATGGTTAAAGTGTGCACTATGGTTAAATGACATAAGCACTATGGTTTAAGTGTTTTGAAGTCATATTGTGCAAGGAACCAAGCAAAAATAAGTCTTTATTAATTGATTAATCAGCCCCTATAATCACAATTTGTGTGGAAAGGAATAAGTCATTGGCGTGTTACTGCCACTAGCAAAGTGTTTATTTCAGTTGGAAACGGCTGTGAATTGTATTTATAGATATGTTTTTAGAGTTTTGCAAAAATATAGGTAAGCAGTTTTTTTAAACTACATTATCACACAGTTCTATACAGTATAGCAATTTGTATATATGAGTACAAGGGTGTCCAAACTCTGCAGGACAGTGACCCTTCAGGAGCAGATTCAGACACCCCTGTATAATTATATCCAGCTTTACAGTACGTACAGTATACTCACTTAAAAAGATAAATACTATATAGTAAATCTCGAGTGGTTAATTATTTTTATCATCCCAAGATGTAAACTATATTATCTAATCTACCAAATGTAACTAGAGATTATAAACATTAACATCATGGTTTTCTGTAAAGCTGCTTTTAACAATGAGTATTGTGAAAGTGCTATATAAATACATTTTCCAGTATGCCTGTGTTACTAATAGGCGCTTTTGTACTCACTGAAACGGTCTGTTTTCCTTTAACCTGTGAGTAGATTCAGTACAGCTTTGTGAAAAAATCTTAATGCTTAGTGTCTTTTTGTGTATATGCATTAGTGAGCTATGTAACAGAGATGTGTGTGTGTGTGTGTGTGTGTCTGTGTGTGTGTGCCTTTGTGTGTGGGGGTCATGTGAAGGTTAATAGCTGAGTGCCGCTCTGTGAGAGTGAAATAAAGCGAGGTGATGGGGCCAGTAGGGGAGGCCCCTTAGGGCCAATTAAAATACAGTCTAAATTAAACGCTCGGCAGTATGCCGATTGGCCACAGTGTTTCTGACTAACTGATTTAATGCTGCAAAACAACATAATCATTGTGATTATTACAGTACAGTAATGATTAAATCACGAAAATTGGTTGACTGGAGCTGAAACAAAAT
>NW_015618724.1:0-1223 GCF_001515605.1 Sinocyclocheilus anshuiensis
AATAAAACCATATAGCCTGTAATGCAAAATTGACTTTTGAGACAAATGCAAGATTGCATATGACAGAAAAATGACCCCAAGCACCTTTTATTCTATCATTCTTAACCTAGGTGGCAGATTGAAGCATTATGACTTTCTTAGGTTTATGAGAACAAACATGGTCCAAACAGGATAGATCTCTTTGTTGTATTCATCAATCTCTAAAAGCATCTTTTAAAGTAATAAATGTACCAAAAGCACATGGTTCCTTAATAGTGTAACATAGGGTTAAAGCGTCATTAAGATCTGTAAACTGGGTTTTAATTAGGTCAGAAAAAGATTTTAAATATTTTAATGGAAAATGTCATTATCATTATTCTTACACAGTAACCATAATTTAACTTTGGTATTTCTAGTAAGAGCATAGTAACCACAGACAAAAACAAGCATGGCTCTTTATTACCATGATTACATCAACTATGGTTTCCTATATGATGGTAATGAATGTTTTCAAGTATGAAGGATTCAAGAAATGTGTAGCCAAAACACATTGTGTCATTATGTTTATGCCTTCCCTCTCCTGTTTAGTATGCAAGTTTCAAAATACCATATTACTTCTATGTGTTACACAGTGTTAGTAGGGATTTTATATTATTTTTATTTAGTTTTTCTTTAGGATCCTTCATTTTTTTCATATAAATACATTTTTAAAGTAAAAAGTGAGAATATTCAGGGGAGATTGGGCAAGTTGTAACAATTTTTTTTTTACTACAATGAACATTTCTCAGGTGTATTTTTAAAAATCCAATTTTCAACAATTTTCCCTTATTGCAAAAGATATTGTTTACACAAATGAAGCATGTTGTCACACTTAATGAGATATGGAACCATCACAATAGAACCATTTTAAGTAAAAATGTAAATGTCTAACCATTGGCCAACAATTATTGCAATGACTAAATTGTATAAGTTGATATAATTTACAACATGTGCAATTGGTTGTGGTTTTATTTTCGTTTACACAACAATATCAAATATGATGACATTGGAATTTCAATTTGGTGCACAGAATTAAAAAAAAATCACAATTTTAACATATTTTTATTTATTTATACCTAATGCATAAAAATAAATACATAAATGAACTAATGAGGGGGGGGATGGCTGCTCTACCTGAGATGCCAAAAGTAAATCTGCTAGTTTAAAGGGGTGGTTGATTGCGATTTCACTTTTTTAACATTAGT
>NW_015618725.1:0-1222 GCF_001515605.1 Sinocyclocheilus anshuiensis
TCGATTAACCGGTGGGAAAATTTCCTCACCGTCACAACACTAATTTACAGTCACCTTAAAATCTCCGCATAATCGAAGGGACCCATCCTTCTTTATGACCGGTACAATTGGTGCAGCCCAGTCACTCATGTGTGCTGGTCGCAGAACTCCAGCCTTTACCAGTCTCTCCAGTTCAGCTTCAACCTTCAATTTCACTACATTGTCCTTCATATTTCCGAGTCCATCACTAAACACATCCGAGTACTTGTTTGGAATTCCTTGGAGTTTTGTATTTCCGCTGACCAGATGGACCTCTTGCCAATTCAGCTTAATATTTTCCAGCCAAGTCCTTCCTAGTAAGGCTGGGTGATTGCCCTCAATAACATAGTGGTAGTTTCCTTTTTTGCATATTGAGTTCAACTGTTACCTCAATTACCCCTTTAACAGGAACTATCTCACCAGTGTAGGTCTTCATTGTAATGTTGGATGGCTGAGGGGTGCGATGCGGCAGCATTTCTTTAAATGTCATCTATGACACCAATGAAACCACAGCTCCTGTGTCCACCTGCATACGTACTGGTTTTCCGTCCAGAAGAGGAGTCACCCAGTAACCTTGTTCATCGCCTGAAACAGATAAAACACATAAAGCATCCTCGTCCCCTGTTCCCGAATCACTCTGTGTTTGCTGGCTGCTTTCCATTTGATTCACATGCTTTTGTTTGAATTTCTGATGATGTTCCTTTTTAGGTCCAGTGTTTTTACTTGGTTGTGTCTTTCTATTTTTGTCTATTCTATTCAGGCACGCTCAATGTGACCTTTCTTGACACGATTTCTACAGTTCATGTCCTTGCACCAACAATCTCCAGGTTGATGCCCCACTTTTCCGCATCGATAACATGCCTTTTCTGAGTTTGACTTGTTCCTTGCGTCTGAATAAACCCTGTGCACTCGAATGCAAAAACTGTGTATTTGAATTTTAGGTTTGCGTCAGGGAGCCTTATCAGTGGCGCATGAGATGCGGTGATGATGTAAGTGTCATTGTTGAATTTTTATGTTTTTGTTAGTCTATCCATTTGAACCAACAAGATGCGCCGCTGCTACGTTTTCCATTCAAAATACTAGCGAAATATAGAAGCTCAATGCGGAGAAGATATTATTTCGGTTAAAACCAAGAACGCATATTCGGCTTATTTTTGAGATGCACAACTATGACTGTTGCACTCGCGTCTCGCACAAGAGATGA
>NW_015618726.1:0-1222 GCF_001515605.1 Sinocyclocheilus anshuiensis
ATTTTAAAATATATTCAAATAGAAAAGTTATTTTAAATTGTAATAGTATTTCTCAATTTTTACTGTATTTTTCTATCAAGTAAATGCAGCCTTGGTGAGCATAAGAGACTTCTTAAAAAAATAAAAATAACATAAACTGTACTTTGTGTTTGTCCGTCATGCAAGTTTATTTTACTGCTGGCCATAGGTTTTGAAAATGTGATTTCAAGTAAGAATATGACATTGTTTTTAATTTGACAAGACATCTGCATTCTTGATGCTAAAAGTTATCATCTTCCAGGTTAAAATGTTTGTAAACTGCAGCAGTATTAATGCATGTATCAAACTCACTCATGCAACATTTCTGACAGTTTTCCAGCCCTGTGTTTTATCATATTGATGTATGTGAGTGGATACAAATCATATAGCAGAGTGAGATCCCTCACAATAGCATTAACTTTTCCCCCATCTTGGCTCCACTGACTTACTCATATCATGTCCCCAACTCCCAATGAAAATGAATGACATTCGTTGCTACAAATCACTGTCAGTTTGAAAGCTACTTAATAGATGGATAATTGAAAATGTTCACTTTGCAATGGGGATGAAGGCACAATGGAGTGGAGGTGAATTGCCTTGGGGAACATTGTATGCTATAACAAAAACGGGGTTGAAAGAAATAAGGATGAATTCGTTTCTAGGCACTGCTGAGAGTTCAGGGAAGACATTTAAAAATAGGGTGTAGTGTGCCCAAGGTAAGTGTGCAGGTAGAAGGAGTCCAGGGCCTGCATTTAATTGCAGGATCTGCGGGCCTAGAGGACATACGGAGCATGCGCTATTCGTGGAACTGGGTTCTGTCCTCTTGGAGTGCTGTAATGGAAATATATGGCAGCGGAAATGAGGCGAAACAAACCAGGCTCAATCTTTCATGTAATACAATCTGCGAATCACCTCTCACTGCTTCAGCATGAAGTTGCTGTTTGCTGCAATCCGATAATTGCTAGGATGATGTTTCTCAATCACAATGTTTACGTGTGTCATTTTCAATGCCATGTGAACTCATTATTGGGTTAATGGAACGTATTTGTGCATGAAAGTGTTCATGTATGTATGTCAGGAAGAGTACATTAGGTCTCCAGGAAAAAAAGTACATTAACCCAGCGTAGAAATGGGACATATGTGTCTATGTGGAAGGTTGCTACTTTTGGTTTGTGTGCATGAATGCACTGGTGCACATTTGTCA
>NW_015618727.1:0-1222 GCF_001515605.1 Sinocyclocheilus anshuiensis
TTGCCGGTAGAATCCCGGTCTTGTCGACATCTCTTCCGTTTAAAAAGACGCTCTTTGTTACTAAGCTTTCAGTAAAACATTAACGCATCCGCCAGAGAGATATGCTTATGTGTGGAGGCAGCCGGCTTTAGTCCCTCTATTTACCAGAAATGGGAGGAACCGTCTGTGATGCGTGTGTGTGTGTGTAAGAGAGAGTGTGTGTGCGTGAGAGAGAGAGAGAGATGGGGGATGGGACAGGCAAATGATTCATGTTATGAAGATAAATAAATAATAATACTAACAACAATAATATCTGTTATAATAATAATAATAATTATTATTATTATTAGAGTTGTTGTAGTAATAATAATAATAATAATAGTAACTGCATGCGCCTATTATCATGACAGTCTAAAATAACCTGTTATACTTCCACAAAATATATCACTTTAATTAAAAAAAATTCTAAAAGAAAACATAATAATAATAATTTCAAAAAAAATCTTAACCTAGAAGGCAATACAAAAAGCAACCTGCCAAACGTTTACTAGCCTTATTAGTCATCTATAAACTCACATAGACTGAATACTGAAAAACATTTAATGAAAATGGTAGGAAAATATTAAACAATATTAAATATGAAAAATACTAAATATGAAACAATAATATAATGCAGGTTTATTAAAACAGCAAATTACACTTTGTAATGCAACTAATTTATCTATTACAAGCACAAATGCTACCAATCAAAAATTTGAGAAAGTTTTCCTTATTTGAATTAATTACTAGTTATGAATTATGCATGATACTCAAATGTGACTGCAGTTAAATAAATAAAAAAAATGGCTATAAAAATGAATGAAAAAGACTAATCAAGAACATCAATCATTAATAATAAACCTCAAACTATTCATAGACACACAGAAACATCATGGGTGGCGCTAGGGAGGGGTTAGCAGGTGCTTCAGCACCCGCAAGAAAGACAAAAGCAAAAGCTGGAATCAGTTATACGTGCTGTAGCCTATTGTATTTAATAAATAAGCTGATAATGAAAAAAGAAACAAAATAAAAAAATTAATTTAAAAAAACCATTTGACTCCTTATGCATGCATAACTTGTGCAATGCAATAACAACGTGATTTGCAACTGTCGCACTTTTTGTAATGGTCATTATAGCATTTTATTTTAAAAATGGAGAGCTTCCTTGTTATTATATTGATTAATATAATAATATACTAAACCA
>NW_015618728.1:0-1223 GCF_001515605.1 Sinocyclocheilus anshuiensis
CAGGATTTGTTCTGCACCATTTCTCCCCTAAGATGGGTTTAGAGATGCATTAGGGAAACAAAACAAAGAGTCAAGTGAAGTAAAGATGGGCGAGTGCGAGCGCGGGATGAAAGCGGAGGTAAAGCCTCCCCTGCTGCTTTCAAGCCTAAAATAGGTGTAATTCAAGCGCTGCCGAGAGATAACGTGAGAATGGGCCGCTGTGAGATACGCCACGTCTTTGTGTGCCCGACATTGTTCTGTTCTCCTGTTTGTTGGTTTTGTAAGGCGGCCCAAAAGCTAATGTACGTCTGACGAGATGAGGGTGAGCAAAACTATTACTAGTTGTGGGTTGCTTGAATGTCTAGTCGACTAATCTGACTATATGATTCACGTTTTTTCAGGTTCACATTTGTAAAGAGGTGTTACCTGCAGATGCATTTAAAAATGGCTAGACGTAGCGCAACGAAATGGATTTTCTCCAAAATTAAAGTCTTATTTTTAACGCAATCTTAAAAAACTAAGTTTAGAAACACAAAAATAGTGCAAAACGTTGTAATTATGCATTTTAGAAAGCAAATAAACATTAAATTGAGCTAAAAGCGTTTGCATTGCAAAAAATTTGATAAACCGTCAAAAATGTCAAAATTTGGCTATTTTTTGCATTTGTAAACTTGCGTTTCACCTCATATTCTTAAAAAATAGATCCCAAAATGAGTCTATAATTGTCATACAGTAACTCCTAACTAAGGACTCATTTGGGTCTCTTTTTTTCATCTGAGCACGTTTGAGACTTTGTCGAGATCTCTTCAGGAACTGATGAGTAAAATCTCAACCATTTGTTGTTTGTTTATGCTCAATGTAGTCCAGGACAAACAATTGAGACATTAACTTGATCACATTTGTGGGTTTTTTTTTATTATTATGTGCTGCCTATGACTATAGGATATATCATTTCTCACTATCAATCCATCTGTGTTTTTGTACCGCGACGCCCTCACAATTGCTCTGCGTGTCTGTGTTTGTGTCTTCTGTGTGATTCAGATGTTTTCTAGACAGTGCACATCGTCCCAGAGCTGTAATCACTCCATCCCCCCTCAAACCCCTGGCCACCGAAACCCTGCGCACGGCGCCATCTGATTGGCTGCGATGTCGTCCGCTGTACTCTCACAGGCTCTGATCGCTAATTACTGTCTCGTCAGGTTGTCGTACAGCACAGCCGGCTGAACGGGGGACATTTTGTTGTT
>NW_015618729.1:0-1223 GCF_001515605.1 Sinocyclocheilus anshuiensis
TCTCATAGTAAACCTTGCCCTCGCTGACCTTCTTTACTGCACGATCCTCCAACCGGTCAGTGTTGATTCATACCTGCACCTGCACTGGAGAGGTGGAGCCACGTGGTGCTGTATGTTTGGATTCCTCCTGTTCCTGTCCAACAGCGTGTCCATTATTACATTATGCCTCATCGCTTTGAGCCGTTATTTGGTTGTTGCGCATCGCACTTCTCACTGTGCCAGTCTGCTCCTGTCCCACCGTGGAGTGGCGGTGCTCCTCATCTCATCCTGGCTACTGGGTGTAGCCAGTTTCGCCCCACTTTGGCCCGTCTACGTGTTTGCCCCACAAGTGTGCACCTGCAGTTTTCACCGGACTAAAGGGCGGCCTTACACCACCGTGCTGCTCTTCCTGTACTTCTTCTTGGGCCTGGGTTGTGTGGGCCTTTTCTACTTTCTGATCTACCGTAAGGTGCGTGTAGCCTCTAAGGCTTTTCTGAAGTACAGGCCCAGTCGTCGCTCATCAGAACGCAAGAGGGCTAAAGCCGAAACAACGACGGATGACAGCGGGATCAGTGCTGGAGCTTCAACAACTCAAAGCTGTGAGATCAGTCATGATGAGACAGGAGCGGAGCAGAATAAGAACAAAGCACTGGAGAAATCTGAGGGCCACACAAGCACAAAAGAACCAAAAAACTCAATTCAAGATGCCTCAAAAGACACAGAAACATCTTCTAAACCAACTCCGGTAACAATCCAGACCACTCCAGCTGCCAACTCAGGAGAGGACAGTGAATTTAAGCGTGTAACTCGAATGTGCTTTACAGTTTTCTTGTGTTTTGTTGGCTGTTTTGCGCCATTTCTGCTGCTGAATGTCGCTGATAAGGCGAACCGTGCGCCACAGGTCATTCATATGTTTTGTGCAAACCTCACTTGGTTAAATAGTTGCATTAACCCTTTGTTGTACGCAGCCATGAACCGGCAGTTTAACCAGGCCTACAAAGACCTACTAGGCAAAGCTGTACGTCCATTAACCTGGATATGGAGAACCCGTCGGTTCACAATAAGATAAGTGATAATGAAGAATGTTATCCGACTCATTTCAATCTGAAAGTGATTTTGTGCTGTAGATGTTCAGTGACTTCACATATTATGCATAATTAAACATGGAGCTGCACTCCATTAATTCAGTGGAGAACATCACAGCAGGCACGTGCAGAGGGGGGTGCGATGGGTGCTTGAGCACC
>NW_015618730.1:0-1224 GCF_001515605.1 Sinocyclocheilus anshuiensis
AGCAAACAAGATGATTAATATGACACAGGTGGGAACAAATGAAGGCGATTAACTAATTGAACACAGCCAATGAACCAAATAATGACAGACAGGAACTAAACAGAACATAATCGTGGCAGTAGTCACTAGAAATTAAAGCAGTGCAAAACACAGTAGAGCAGAGAGCACACATTTGTTCTGAAGCCACTTAAACAAGCTGTTTCTCATTTTCTGAAAAAACAAAAGCAGTGCTTTGATCAATTTGTAATTCATGAGCAATGTGTTAAATCAGGTGATGTAGCACCAGTAGTATTACAAATCTACTATTTGTAAATGAGTATTGAATTCAATGAAGTGCTGAGATTGAGATATTGATGACCATTTAGATTGCAATTTTAAAAAAGTCTTAAAAGGTCTTATTTTAGTTACAGAAGCTGTAACTAACTGTCACTGACTTCTTCCAATGAATAATAATAATAAAAAAATAATAATAATTAAAGTCACGTGAAATTCACTCAGTTGTGTCAAGAGTGACTAAACCATTTATAAGAACATTGTCTGTCTCTCGACGGCCCTGCTTTCCTAGCCTTATTCTGTTTGCCCCACCAACTTCCTGTCCAAAGATGCCTTATGGTCCCCAGCATCAAGGCCAGGTCATTATTCTGACTTGCTGGCCCTGAACAGCACGCTCAGGGAGGATGCAGCCAAAAAGGCTCTAAAGCTTGCTCTGGGTTTCTGAAACTTCAGTTTGAGGACCACCCTTTGAGCAGAATGAGAGCATTCATGTGTGCATTGGTTTTTCCCCTGATAACTCTCCTCTTAAGCTGCTCTATATTGTCCCATTGTCTTTCCTCTGCTATTCTCCCAGTAGAAAAGCATGAATCCTAAGTAAATCGTTGCTAACATGTGACCTAGAATTCTCACATTGTACATTTGCAATGTAACATGAGCATTGCAATTACATCTGCAATAAAAATTAGATTTGATGTGAGAATGTTCTCAGTGGATAAAGTGGACTTTAAACATGTGCTTAACCTGGGACTGCCTAGGACAGAACACTGCAAGGCTTGCATTTCTCTGTTTTTTTTCTGCATGATGATTTTTAGAATATGAAAATTCATACTGGCAACATAACCCTTATCTAAAACAAGATGGTTGTCAGCAAGGCTGAATACAGCATAATCCTTGGGTAATAAGATTCAGATAACTAAATCAGGTAATTAATGCATTAATGGTCAACTCAAA
>NW_015618731.1:0-1223 GCF_001515605.1 Sinocyclocheilus anshuiensis
AGGTGTGTTAAATAAGAGAGACATGCAAAATATGCAGAGCGGTGGGTCGCCAGGACTGGAATTGAGAACCACTGCAATATGTAGTACAAAGAATATAGACTGCATAGTAGAGCATAGATTTAGTATGCATATGTGGAATACACTGTGTAATACATAATATGCTAAATGTAGTGCATATTATTGTTTAGTATGCAAATGTGAAATTATGTATGCAGTCCATAATTTTCAGTGCATAGTATTTAGTGTACATAAGTAAAATCCAGTAAAAGTGTGTAGTGCATGTAATCTAGAATGCATATGTAGAATATAGTGTTTTATGCATACTATGCAGTACGATGCAGTTTGCACATGTATAATGCATATTATGGAATATGCATAGAATTTAGAACTTTTGTAGTTAGTATCTAAATATATGCAATACAGTGTGTAATGCATAGTGTTAGTGTGTAATGCATAGTATCTAGTATGCATGATGAATGCAAAGTATAGTGCATAGAATTTAGTGAACATATATGCATTACACATTGTCTTATACATAATTCAGAATGCATATATAGAATTGAGTGCACAATGCATAGTATACTATATGTAGTACAGAGAATGTAGAATGCATATTAGAGCACAGATTTAATATGCATTAGAATGCAGTGTATAGAATTTAGCATACGTAATATGTAAAATACAGTATGTAAAGCATAGTGTGTAGTGTACATATAGAATGCAGTATATAGTGTAGTATGCATAATAGGTCCTGTTTAGCGCGTACTATGTAAAGTGTAGTGTATTTTACGCAGGTTCACTGTATATCTGGGTATTTGGGTTGTTCTCATAGTGATTCATGCTGCTGGAATCCTGTAAAGCTCTGGTTGTGACAAATGCCAGCATACTCTGGGAACGCTATCATGATTCCCTCCAACAGCTGGCGGAATTTGCCCATCAGCTGGATTGTATTCTTACCCGCCCTCTCCCCCTCTCTCTTCCAATGCAGTCGCTCCAGTCTCAATGCCAAGTTTGAAGAGACGGTGCCCCTGAATTCAGAAGAGCAATCCTACATCACTGCCGCTGTCATCAGCATGCCTACCCCGCCCGTGACCACACCCGAGGGCGGAAACTCAGCCAGCTCGCCTGACTTCTTGCAAAGCAACATTGTCAGGGTGTCTGCGTTATAGACCATCCACCGTGACCATTAGCCATTTTATTTAGCGAGTGGACGCTGGAGCGGA
>NW_015618732.1:0-1223 GCF_001515605.1 Sinocyclocheilus anshuiensis
TCTTTTTTTTTTTTTTTTTTTTAGCTATATCGCCCAGCCCTAGTTCCAATACACTTAAAATTCATGGTAAATATCTAGTTACGGTTGCTAATGCAGTTTTTTTTTTTTTTTTAAACTTTATTTCTACAAGGAGCAGTGCTCAATATTGATTAGTGCTCAAATTCACTAAAATAGTATTTGAGCCTGAAAGCGAAATCTTCCTTTCCTACACATGATATGCTCTGCATTGCAAATTTTCACATTCAAGTTTCTACATTCTCTTATGACAGTAGTATAAGCACAGTTTAGATGCATAAATCCACTAGAGGGCAGTAATTGCTATAATAAGATCTGTGTGGCTTCAAAGGTACTAGCTAATATGTGGATTTCTCTCTTTCCAGAGCCTCAGGCTCACGATCACGCAGCAGGTCAACCAGCAAGAAGGCAAAGGGCAGGAGCAGTAGGATGGAGGAGAGCAGTAATGGAGCTCGCAGGGGAGGTGAAAGCGCTAGGGATAATAGCACGAGCTTAAGCCCCCCGAGCAAAAAGAGCAAACGGGAGAACAAGAGGGCTCGCTCCTCTTCTCGATCCAGGTCCAGATCTCGATCCAAATCGGAGAACGACAAGGATTTCTCCCGAGAGTCTGGGTCCAAATCTCAGGAGGCAAACAAGAGCAGCGATGAAGGCCGGGCGACTGAAAGGCCGCACCGCTCTAAAGCTCATTCTCGATCCAGATCACAAACGCCACCAGATGCTGATCTGCGGAGGGAATCCAGATCCAAATCCAAATCTCGCTCGCATTCACGCTCGCGGTCTTATTCCCGATCTCGATCCCGCTCAAGGTCACGTTCTTAAGTTAAAAAAAAAAAGATACAAAATTTCCGATTGGCTTTTTTTTCTTCTTGTTTTCCAGTCTAACTAAACATCTTTAAAACAAGAATATATCTTGATATTTTTTTTTTTTACCCCACTGACAATTTTTGTCACTAAATGGTTAGATTTGTGCTATAAAAAAGACAATTTGTGGTTGAGGTAAGAAAATAATCTGAATTCAAGATATATTATCTGAAAACAAATCTGAATGTTACTTTTTTGTGAAAAGCAAAACGGTGCATCTTGTTTTTAAATATTTTTCTTGAAAATGACAAAAATAGAATTTGTCTAAATGTGTCTAAATGTTGTTCTGCCCTACGTTTCTCTTCTTTGAAGCAAACTGCATTTTTTTTTTTTTTTTTTCCTTTTTT
>NW_015618733.1:0-1224 GCF_001515605.1 Sinocyclocheilus anshuiensis
TTTTTTTTTGGCCCATTTTAGTTGTAAAACAAAAACTACCCAATAACAATGCACATCTGTTTTACATTTCTAGCCAATATTCTGTCCCAGTCCAGTTCCCTATCTCAATTCATAACTTCCTGTTCCACCAGGGGTACAATTTTGGATTTTTGTCAAACATGCTACTGTTTAGATCAATTTTAAAACTCAACTCCTGCTTACAACAAAAAAGTGACAATGCAATTGGGACAAAAGTACTTGTCTCAGTCTACAATCTCCCCACTTCAACTCCAAGACTTTCACCTTGTGGTGCTCATGTCAGTTTCTCTTATTGCAACGTGGGCTCAGGAGCTCAGGCTCATCCCCTCACAGACATCTGACTGCAGTCTTGAGGCACTGGGCTGGAAGTGAGAAATGACCAAGGTTTAGTACATATAGACAACTTTTTATTACATCTAGACTACATGCAACATCCATGCTCAGTTACCCCTATAGATCACAGAATGTGCTTTGAATTTAAAGAACCACATATCTTGATTCCAAACCATGCTGTTGAGTAATAGTTGCACATTTAGCCAATTAACAAATCCTTTAATCCCAAGCTATTTACAAGACAACTCACAAGCAATTTATCATGCAGGACCTTGCAGTACTGCAATACAGATTTTCGATAGTAAAACAAAGTTGTATAAAAGCTAGAACAGAAGTGTAACTGTGGCCGTTTGTGTGTTTTTACTTAAATTAGAATATAAAGTTCATACAAGAGGTTCAGTGACTAATAGTTATTTTGTAGCTTTGTACTCAATTTGGTTGCACCATTTGTTCTTAATGCAGAATGTAGGTAGAAGGTCTTAAAATCACCATCAAATGAAAATTAAATGCATTTTGATCTTATTGAAAATGTTGGTTCTATTGTGAATGATTAGTCATCTTATGTATTTATTTATTTATTTGGAAGTCGTTTTATATAGGAAAACATCAGCAAACTGCAGTGAATTTCAGTTTTTGTTTTCATTTATTTTGTCCCATATAACTTTACAATTAAATTTACATTAAAATATTATACATAAACATACATGCATAAATTAGCATTTTTAAATATGTAAATAATAGTAAAACAGCTTGGAAAGCAACTATGAATAGCATGGACACTATTGTTATATTATATATTTATATTTATATTTTTATATTTACCTTTATGTATTTACAAGTTAGTCATTTTATTGTTATTTATTATATATATAT
>NW_015618734.1:0-1224 GCF_001515605.1 Sinocyclocheilus anshuiensis
AAAAAAAGTCTAAATAATTCAAAGAAATAAGGCTGTCATGTTCATTTTATCTAGTTGGACAATGTTAATCAGCATTTGCAGTGGCGTAGGCCTTACTGATGATCTTTCAGACAGAATGCAACAACTCTATGATTTGTGGACAAGCAGAGAGATGTTTAATCAAACAAATGAGCAATCTTACTCTTCATCCTATGTTTTCACTGCAGTTCACATATTTGCTTTGTGTCTCAGGTTTGTTAACTATATCTAACTTGAACAGATTTCACAAAATACAAATAAATTTCATTTTGAGCACTGGACCCAAAGTAACCATAGTATTAAGATAATTAGATTGACTTACAACAATAAACAAGCATGAGTTAGGCAGAAGAAGATATTGTGTTTCATAACAGAGCTGAGGTGACAAAACCTGCTACTCCGTTTATGCTGCACACTGTAACTGACGTAGAAAAAAATCTTTCACCATGTTATTTTTGTTTTTTATTTAACTAAACTGTAACAACTCATTTAAGCCGGGCGTACAAGGTGCGAATTCTGACGGTCGGAGGATCGTATGTCGACGCACACGTCACAAGTGAGTTTATCTGAAAATCGTACGGACGCAGTGGTATGACACGATTTTACGACTTCCCGAATTCCGACTTCCCGAATATCTAAGTTCCTCAGATAGATCGACAAATCGACTCGTTCAACCGCACACCTCACGAATTTAAGCCGACAGCTCCCGGACTTTTTTGACATGTTTAAAAATTATCGGGAGCTCGTAAGGCGCTCGGCTCATAAATTCCTCTGCGAGCCATGACCATACGAGCATCAAAGATTTCCACGCGATTTCTCCCGATGGGGAAAACAAATTGCATACGAGGTCGTACGACACCAAAAAACGCACTGTGTACGCCTGGCGATGTGAATTGTAGACAAACAGAGATGTTTGATCAAACGAATCTTTTTCCCGTGTTTGCACTGCACGTCAAACAAATATTTGCCTTGTGTCTCAGGGTTGTTAACTATGTACCTTGAAAAGGTTTCACAAAATAAGTATAGATTTTATGTTAATATTGGGTGGTGCAACAGGTGTTTTTATCCAAACTTAATTACATATGTCCTCTATGGACTGTATCATCGCTCCCATTTTCTTAAATTAGAAACTGAAACAATAACACTAATAAAGTGTTATTTTAGCCAAATTTATGAAAAGGTGCCAAGGCTATGATTACACTTCAG
>NW_015618735.1:0-1224 GCF_001515605.1 Sinocyclocheilus anshuiensis
AGCGATAGCACATCAGAACTCCACTGCTGCTTCTCATTTCATTATCATACGTCTGCACTTGTCTTCTACACAGTTATCAGATCTTAACTGCATGTAATTGGTACAACAATTATTGCTCTACCAATGTGTATACCTGTAATTAGAGAGTTGTGTAATCTATAGCTGCAAATAAGAAGCACAATAAAACACTGATGTGCATCAAACAAAAAATGACTTGCATATTAACTAAATAGAAAAAAATAAATGTCTAAATGCTGTGTGCAATTTTTTACATCTAAGCTTGAATGCTTTTCTATATATATGCAAATGGAAACATACTGTAATTATAGACAAGGTAAGACATATTTTCTGGTTCTTTATTCCGTGTCATCGTCTACCAGAACAATTTCAAATCAATGTTCAACTAAAGTTTTAAAAAGATTGCGTTCATCCAGAAATGAAAAGTCTATTACTCATCCTCATGTCTTCCCAAACCTGTATGACTTTATTTTGTCTGTGTACATAAAATACATTTTTATAATACAAACAATTTGGGGGAAATTTAGCATATACACACTTTTTACATTTTTTTTAATCATTTTTAATGATTTTGATAGTATCTTATATATATATATATATATATAAGATACTATCAAAATCATTAAAAATGATTAAAAAAAATGTAAAAAGTGTGTATATGCTAAATTTCCCCCAAATTGTTTGTATTATAAAAATGTATTTTATGTACACAGACAAAATAAAGTCATACAGGTTTGGGAAGACATGAGGATGAGTAATAGACTTTTCATTTCTGGATGAACGCAATCTTTTTAAAACTTTAGTTGAACATTGATTTGAAATTGTTCTGGTAGACGATGACACGGAATAAAGAACCAGAAAATATGTCTTACCTTGTCTATAATTACAGTATGTTTCCATTTGCATATATATAGAAAAGCATTCAAGCTTAGATGTAAAAAATTGCACACAGCATTTAGACATTTATTTTTTTCTATTTAGTTAATATGCAAGTCATTTTTTGTTTGATGCACATCAGTGTTTTATTGTGCTTCTTATTTGCAGCTATAGATTACACAACTCTCTAATTACAGGTATACACATTGGTAGAGCAATAATTGTTGTACCAATTACATGCAGTTAAGATCTGATAACTGTGTAGAAGACAAGTGCAGACGTATGATAATGAAATGAGAAGCAGCAGTGGAGTTCTGATGTGCTATCGCT
>NW_015618736.1:0-1224 GCF_001515605.1 Sinocyclocheilus anshuiensis
ATAGCTGGGTTTGTCCATTTTTAACCCAGCATTTTTTAGAGTGTAACAACCAATGAAATCTGCCATAGCAAGCACATTTCCTAATAAAGCATAACTATAACATAATACAAATCATATGAATAAAATACATAATTTTTCATCATATGACAAGTTTTGCCTGAAGCTTAAACCATCAGTAGGGGTGGCAGGATAGCGAGCTACTCACCACGACAGGATTCCTTTCTTCATCCAAAGCTTCTCCATAGGCCTAACACAAACGTAACTATCACGACATATAGCAATACAAAACACAAATGTTTAAAACTCTGGGTTTTAATAGCAAATTCTCCTCATCATTTGATGTAATTGATTTTCACACGGCTGCCTCTTGTAGACTGCACAGTGATTGATTGACAGAAGGTGGGACCATATTTATTTTTTAAACAAAAACAGAATGCAGAATGCATTATTATTAAGTTAAAAACTAGCTATCTACATACCAACAAAAAATTACATTCTGAATAAAACTATTTTGAATTTTGACAGTTAATATGTAATGTCAACTGTTAAATATTTAGCATATTTTATATGAATAATTCTAAATATTATGTTACATATACATGCAGTCAGTAATATACTGCTGTGGTAGAAAATGGTCCTATTAGACTGGATTTACTTAATATCTATTTTTACTTGTAATCAAATCTGCAAAGTAAAGTTTGCTGCAGACATGCACAGGTTTAGATGTGTGATTCCAATGCGTCTCTTATATTTTCGCTGAATTACCTGTATTCAGAGCAATCTTTTTTTTAGAAGAATGGCTGGCAAACAAACAAATATATTCAAATAATCAGCTGTGGATGTTCTTAGCTGTATTTGATGTGTAAATTTCTCTTCAATGTCGACATAGAAATTAATGGTATGGTAATAATAGTAAACAAAATGTGTTTTTACAGTAATAAACCATTCTTCCACTATATGTTTCTGGCAATAGAAGCACATTATTGATTACATTTTTTTTTTTTAAATGTAATCCTATATGTTCTCTTAATTTATTCATCCTTATTCTTAATCTGTATCACTTTCTTTTATGGAACATGCAAGAAGATATTCTGAAAAGTTCCTGCTTCTCTTTTCCATGCAATAAATAAATGATTACAAGTCTCTGTCAAGCCCCAAAAATGACAAACAAACTCCACAGAAGTCCATATACAGTAACTAATGACAAATGTCTTTGAAAAAAAA
>NW_015618737.1:0-1221 GCF_001515605.1 Sinocyclocheilus anshuiensis
GATAGTTCACCCAAAAATGAAAATTACCCCATGATTTACTCGCCCACAAACCATCCTAGGTGTATGTGACTTTCTTCTTTCAGCCGAACAGTCATTTTAAAAATGTATCCTGGCTCTTCCAAGCTTTGTAATGGAAGTGAAGCTCATCTATCCATCATAAAACTGCTCCACACAGCTCCGAGGGGTTAGGCTTTCTGAAGCAAATCGATGCATTTGTGTAAGAAAAATATGCATATTTCAAACTTTTTAAAGCAAAACATCCAGCTTTCAGCGGACCGCGGCCTATGAAGGATGGAAAACACCTCTCGCAGTTCAAAACACTTATTACGTTACGTCCTACATCGCGTCGCATATTTGGCCTATACTTGTACTCCAGCAATCCATGTTTTGTAGTTATATGCTAGGGGGCGCTAATCTTCTGAAAGACTACAGAATCTTCCAATCGAAAACACAAGCGAAGAAGGAGAAACAAAACAGAAGCATTGTTTGCAAACATAATCTAACACGATTATCAAAATTATGTAACGTTATGGAATGAAATATTGACCCATGAAAAGGAAATGACTGTCAAGATTTGCGTGTGTTGATGGACTTGATGTACGTTTTGATTAGCATTCTGAATCCAGTTCAGACATAATTTTTTTCTCAGATTTTTGTTCAAAATGTTGTTTGTTTATAAAATTTACATTCAAGTGTTGTTAAAAAAAGACTGCATGAAGCTAGAATAAAATGTTGTTGTTGTTGTTGTTTAAAAGCAGATGCGCTGTTATTTCTTTTGATATACTGTATTGTATGTTCAGAAATTCATACAAGTTATTTTGGGGGCCATGAAAGTTTCATGAAAATGATCATAAATATTGGTGCTGGTTGGCAACTATTTAAAAAAAATGCTGGGGGAAAGAGTTCAAGTACAGTTAAAGGTATAATTCATGTATAACAATTAATGCTTAAATAGGAACATAGTAATAATGCTAAAAGTATGATGTCAAGTTCACTTAAAGAAAACTTACAAGTATACCTGCAGTATAAAACTACTAAACTAGTAGTTTACTGAGAGTATACTTCAAAGTGTAATTTCATAACCGAAAAAAATGTGCTGCAAGTGTTTAACTAGTACAAACTATCAGTATACCTGTAAGTTCACTTCTAGTATAACTGCAGTACAAACTAAGAACAGATGTAAACTAGTTGTGTACTCAAAGTTTACTACTGTTACACTTA
>NW_015618738.1:0-1225 GCF_001515605.1 Sinocyclocheilus anshuiensis
CTGAGCCATTCTCATCCCTGGCTCTGAGACGAGAGGAAACAAAGGAAGACGAGCAACCGGCCCAGTGCTGTTTTTGCTTTTTTGCGGGAGTTGGTTTAATCAGTCCTCTTCATTTTTGTCAGAGCTGTCTTTCGGCTAGACTGTGAAAACTCCCAGCTCATAAAGACCCGACATACTGAAGGCCCCGTCTTTAAGTGTGTCTGCATTATTAGTCCTGCATTCTTCCCTAGACCGGTGAGTATAATTTCCAAGAGAAGACTGTCATGCTTTGGCATACTTCTGATAGGTTTGTTCAAGCAGATATGCTGACAGGTTCAAGCACCTTCCAGAGATGTGCAGTTGGCACAGAGCTCTTATAGAAATACTGATTTCACACACTGACAGCTGACACTATCACTTTTTTTTTTAACCGAAAAAGCCACTTTTTTTTAAATTGTGTTCAGTTTTTAAAATTGAACTCATTTTTTTAAACTGGAAACAATTTCTGCTTCAGTCTGGCTGTTTGTGTCTCCAAAAGCAATGCTAAATGCAAATAAAATACTATAGTATAAATGGTATAAATGGTTTGAATTTGTTTTTATTTTTATATTTTCCATTTTCATAATTTTATACATTTTTTTTATTTTAGTTTTAGTAGTAGTTTTGTTTTGTATATGTATTTGTAGTATATTTTTTGTCATTTTTATATCATGTATATATAGGTTTTTGTATATATACTTTTCTCCAGTTAATGTTTATTTTATTTCAATTGTTTTAGCTTTAATTGTACTTTTAGTTTTAGTTAACTATAATAATCCTGCATTGCATTGCAAAACATACAAAAAAAATAATAAAAATTATGTTTTCAGTCTTTGACATGTTAATAATTGTGCATATTGCTGGGCCTGTGCAGTTTTTCAGGGTCAGGTATTCAGTTGGTGCCAGGTGAAACCAGCCTAATTGATTAGTTGACTAGGAACACACTGACTTGTTGGTTTTGAAAATAGATGTTTTTTTTCATTCCTACACCAGTAAGCATTCCTACTCCAGCATGGAAATTCATGCTGTCTCTTGCTGGGTTTTTAAAAAAATGTTTTTTTAGCATGCTATTTGGCATATAACACAGAGGTTTCTCTGTCCTACACAAAACTTTTGGTGGTAAAACGTCCATCTGCGGAGCTCCGCTGTTGCTTTGACACTGAGTATGTAAAGCAGCTGTGCACGTGGGGCCACCGGTCACTGTGTG
>NW_015618739.1:0-1225 GCF_001515605.1 Sinocyclocheilus anshuiensis
TGTGATATTACCAAAGACAAGTCTCTAAGCTGTGTGCTGATAATGACATTGACAGGTAAGGTCAAAAGCGTACAGAGCTGAAAGCACACACTAGTTCGTTTTTATACCACAGTGGGATCCTTCATATCATGGGACCATTGACTTTTATGTTTATATTTTAAGCTAATTATATCTGCTACACCCTAATACCAAAAGTATGTCTTGGTTTTCCATTTGCCGCTACATTTAACGCACAGTGCGTGACAGATTTGGCATCAACACTGTTCACAATCAGTCTGATTTTTACAATGCTTTTGCACACACTTTGCATCATCTGTGCATGTACCTAACTGAATTAATTATTTGGTCCACCAGGTGGCAACACTCACAGTTGGGCCTCTGTGGTCAATAATTAGTTGAAGAAGATGGGAAATAATAATAATAATCAGCAATTATCAGAGACAAGCATATACCAGCTGCAAAAATAAGAAATTAAAGAGATTTGTAGATGATTTTAGGAACATATCAAATGTGCTAATGCATTGCAGAGACAGCCTCCAATTAATTTCGGCATCACGTCATCAAATTTGTTGATGCGTTAGACACAAAATCTATAACTTTTTTCTGGTAAGGTCTGAAGATGATCTCAGTCTAACTTGGACCAATGGTCTAAGAGGAGCTAAAAAAGTAGGTTTTCGAAGAAATTCAAAATGGTGGATTGCAAAATGGCAAAACGGTGGATTTTGGTCCCCACAAAGCTAGTAAATCCAGGGCGACACACACAATAAAAGCACCATTATCATCTTCTACCGCATGTAGCAGCCGAGTGCCGATTTCCTCTTCTCACAAAACAAAGTCACTTGAAACTGCGATCTATCATCGACTCATCGTGAGGAAATAATTGTATTATGACATATCTGTTTGGGTTTTGGGTCTGTCCATCATCTGAGTCATGTATCAAACATCAGACAGTCTCACTCTCAGGTCAATGGATTGTCAGAGCACTTCATTACGGGCGGCAGGACACAGTGATGTAATTCTGCCTGATTTCCCCTTCCTCTCCTTCCCTTGCTCCAGGCCTGGAGTCCAACCTATAAAAGCATGCTTGAGTCTGGGAATTTGCAGCTGCAGTGTTGATTTCCCAGTGCAATACGGTGCTCTTTTTTTAATATTGAAATCAACCCAACTGTTAGGGCGACCCACATCAGCCCCGACGAGCCATTATGTTGCTTTAAAGCAAACTCTC
>NW_015618740.1:0-1226 GCF_001515605.1 Sinocyclocheilus anshuiensis
TATGATGCATCTTTCTCATCTTGTCATAAAACCCTCGGTCAATTAAAAGTTTGATCAGTAGCTTTGTTGATTAGATTATTACTGCTCATGCATTATTATGATCTGTGTGGTTTTGCAATGATTGAAGAGGATACCAATCGAATATAGAGAATGAAAACTTGCTTTTCTAACCCTCTTTGCATCATAAACTACTAATTTTTGTATTGAGGAATGATATGGTTTAAACTTTTGTACTCTGATCGGCTGTACCTTCAAACCTCATCTGAACTGACCTGGAGTCTGTGTTTGAAGCTGAGAGTATCTGGATCAGCTCACCTCACACTTTATGCTGCTGTCAGAGGAGTGTACACCAGGCCTCCTGTCATCTACAAACCAGTCCTAATATTTATAAGAGCTCTCACTGGACTGGGAATGAGCCAAACCTGTTAACACAACCTGAGCTCTTCAGTTCATAGTCTTGGTGCGACCCTTAATAATCCTGATAAGCATTTCTTATAATAACTTCACTTCATTTTATTTTGTTTCATTTATTTTATTTTATATTATTATTTTATTTTGTTATTCTATCATTTTATTTTATTTCAGTCATTGTACATAAACCAGATGTGTAAAATATATTTGTTTATTTATGATTTGATACGCATTATGGGACTATTTATTTTAGCATTTACATTTAGGTGTATAAAATAAAATTAAATAAACATATAATGTATTGTTATGGAATATGTATACAACAAAACATTTTAACAAGTTTTAAGAGCCAAGACTATAATCTACACATTTTTTTTATTTAATAATAAATTATTTAAAACAAACACCTCCATAATGTATTTTATGCATATATAAATGTAAAAATTGTATTTAGTTTTTTATTGATTAAAATAAACCAATTACTCCAAAATAATAAAATAAAATAAATATACAACATAATGTATTATTATGGAATATGTATACATCAAAACATTTTAAGACTATAAGTTTTAAGTGTCATTACTATAAACTACAAATATTTTATTTTATTTTATTTTATAATTTAATGTTTCATAATGTAGTTTTTTGCATATATAAATGTATAATTTTAATTTAATTTTTGATTGATTAAAATAAATCAATTAATCAAAAATAACTAAAAAATAATAAAATATAAAACAAAACTAAACATAAAATCATAGTTATTGTTCATTTCAATCTCACCGACACAGTCGCAGCACTCCTCCCACAGAGAG
>NW_015618741.1:0-1224 GCF_001515605.1 Sinocyclocheilus anshuiensis
AGGAGGCCGGATCAGATTCATGCTGATTTAGATTTTACAAACGTGTAAAGAAAAAGTAGGCTAGAAAAAGAAAGTCATACAGGTTTGGAACGGCATGAGAGTGAATAAATAATGTTACATTTTTCATTTTTGGTGGACTTTCCCTCTAATAAATTGTAAATAATAAGTTGGTATGATTTATATTCTATAAAAGATGATATTATCCCATGCACCACATTCTTGTTTATAAATGAAGTGTCAAAGATATAACCTCTTTTTTTTAATGTCTGCTAATCTTCAATTAATTTTGATGATTTTTCCCAAATAACACCTGCATTTAAAAATAGGTAATGAAATGAAACTGGCTGCTTATGTGAGAAGCACACTTGTTTACAGCATCTTCAGGACAAACCCAGTGGGACGGAGTTGCTCAATTTCCTGGATAAATGTGGGTAAATGATGATGTGTGGCCTCGCATCTCTTCACATGTTTCCTCCGATGTTGAAAAATCACTTCCATATTACGTATATGTCAGGTTTTCTACTTAAAGTTTATAGTTCTTTCGTCAGAGATAACGTTAAACTTCATGCTTTTCCCCCTAAATTCTAATCACTGTATCAAAAAAACATTCCAGTCATTAATTTAAAATTCAAAAATGTTGTACTCACATTTTTCATTTTGTCATTTAAATGTAAATAAAATTCTCACCAAATGTGCCAAAAGTATTCACACTCAACATACATTTGGTTATGAATTGGGTTCCAGAATATAGCCTAATGACTTCATATCATAAATATATTTATATATAAAGTTTCACTTTTAGTGTTTTGATCATGTTTATGTCACTGAACACGAGTGACGATCTTGTGACCATTAGGATGTTTCAAATTCCCCAGCAAACATCTCTAATCTTCTGCTTTCTTGTAGCCGCATAAAAGCAACATCGCCAAACATCCTCATCTTCTGCATCTCATTCAGATGTTAGAAACATGTCAGCTTGTCTCCTGTGAAAGGGAAAAATGCTTTCTAAGACGATTCCAGATATGAAGTGTGAATATGTTTTTGAGAATAATAAATAGAAAAATTAGAGCATCTTAGCTGAGATTGTACACTTGAAGTAACCTTTGAGACTTAGGCAAACAGGATATAACAACATCCCTTCAAAGGGTATAAAGAAGCCTTCAGCACACAACTCTGACATTTCATCCTCTGGATTATTCTCACATACGGCACCATACCAAAAAA
>NW_015618742.1:0-1225 GCF_001515605.1 Sinocyclocheilus anshuiensis
TAAATGACTTTAAACTACTGAAAGCACAACGTGACAACATACTACACTGAACTTTCTGAAAAGTGACACTGAAAAGTGACAAAGCCTGTTTAGTAAGTCATTTAGAATAGCAATGGCTCTTTACCTCTACTACAACTAAATATACATGAATAATACAAACACACTCAATAGAGGTGTAAACCCATTTGTGGCCAGACACCCACTGAGCAGCCCATTAAGCATTAAAGCTCGTGTTATTAATAAACGGATAAATGGAAATGTTCCAGGTGTACAGCGTGTGTATGCATGCATTATGTGAGATGAGAGCATTAGGCTACCATCAAAATCACTCAAAGCCTATAGCTCCACTATGTGGAGAGAAAAGGCATGACAACTAGAACATAGAGATATCAAAAAGGCCAGTCATATAACAACTTGTTGCATTCAAAAATGAAACCGAATGCAGTTATTTACACATACACTAACGACCGGTGCGTATCAGGTTTTCATGCAGGGTGTTGGAGTATTTCGAGAAATTATTACGCACAGTGCATTTTGAAAGGGAAATCATCTTCTCATTCACATGTCTCTTTTTGCAGACACGTCTTCTCTTAGCAACTCTTCCACAGGAAGCTCATTAAGCAGTAGTGTGATTATGGTTAGAGAAATGTGGTTTGCTTGAAGTCACTGAAATGAAGACTGAGCTACTTAAAATGTATTCAGTTAGACACAATATGACTGTTACACACATTTTTCTTGTGCTTTTAGGCAGCAAATATAAAAATATTAAAAAGTGCTTCCCTAAACAGAACTGTGTTCCCTTTGTAAGTTAATTTGGTGGCAACACTCACAGGCATCTACAGTAGTCAACATTAGAAGTGGATCAAAACCTTTTGTTGTCCTAAAACCAAAACAATACCCTTTCTTGTCTTAGGACAACTTTGATGAATTTTTTGACCCACTTCAAATGTCAACTACTATATTTTCTCAGACAAGTTTAGCTCCTCTGCTTGAATGAAGAAAGACCAAAATCTCTAAACTGATTTTAGGAACATACATTACACTACTGTCCAACAGTTTGGGGCCGGTAAGATTTTTTTTGGTCATAGATTTCCATTTCAAGTAAATGCTGTTTTTTTCTTTTACTTTTCTATTCATCAAATAATCCTGAAAAAAAGGCATCATGTTTCTTGAATCAGCATATTAGAATGATATGCGCCCATCCTTTAAAAAAAAGTGTCTCACA
>NW_015618743.1:0-1224 GCF_001515605.1 Sinocyclocheilus anshuiensis
CCTACACTTTAGTGGCTAATCCATTATGATTAATTGCCTGGAGCAAAGCTACCTAAAGTTGCATTAGTAGTTGCCAATTACCATAATTGCGATGTTTTAATATGGTTAATAGGCTGACATGACCTTGCCCAAGCACTTGGCAGGTACACGGTGTGCAAGAGCGGAGCCATGTGGAGCAGTCATATTTAGAATATTATTGATGGAGAGTCGGCCCCGTTGATTCATGGCTATGTTTGAAAGGAGAAGAGGTGACAAAGGGGGACAAAAACATGCATTTAGGAACCATCAGAGTGACCGAAAGACATTTAAAACGCAGTAGATGGATGCAGCCGCCCAACAGAGCCTCCTCTGTTTGGTGGCAAGACGAGGGCCAAAACATAATGGCCTCTATGGTGGCGGCTTTGACCACACAACCTTTGACATACCTTCATGGTGACTTTGGCTGCGTAGGAGCGCTGCTGGGACGTCAGTGTGGGCATAAGTGTGGCAGGGAGGGGGTTGGAATTTTAAAAATGCACCCCGAAAGACCAGAGGGGTCAATGTTTTGGTTTTTGATTCTTTTGTGAAGTGGACAAATGATCCCCGATGCTGCACAATAATGTTTTTATGAGACTCTAAATTTTGAGATGAAGAGGTCCTTTGTGGGTGTGGAATAGCCAACACGTGGCCGCTCATGAACAGTGGTAGTCCTGCAGCATGTCTGCAGCGAGATTGGTTGATCTTCGAACACTTTGCTCTAACAAGCAGCCACTTTGTTCCCATGAGACAAGGGCCACTCAGAGATTACCTAGAGGACAGGGCGCATCGTGCCAGTGCGGCTTCTGGAACCAGTGCACTGGCTGTATTTGGAGAGATAATGTTTCTCTCTCATCTGGGGCTATCCACCCACCGCTGGGATCCCTGGGAACAAAGAGACTGCTTAGCAAAGAACTGATTGCTCTCTTTTACTCTCTCACTCTTACTCTCTCACTGTCTCTCTCCCTCCTTCTCTTTTCTTGCATGCATTCTTACTAAATTATTTGTTTACAACCATTCAGAAATGAAATGAGAATACCTTTTAAATTCCAATTTAATCCCTGAATTTGAATTGAAACTGAAACGAGAAAGGAAATAGAATGCAGTCGTAATTCAAATTTTAATGCAATGTACTATTAAAAATGCAAGGAAGTACTATTAAAGGGGGAGGTCGTGGCCTAATGGTTAGAGAGTCGGACTCATAACCCA
>NW_015618744.1:0-1226 GCF_001515605.1 Sinocyclocheilus anshuiensis
ATGCTTCTCTGCCCTTGTTTGTCACTGTCATTGGACCTTTGTACCTAATATGTTTGCATTTAATTAAACAAAGCACACAAATTTACATCACTTTCTCGACCATCAATATCGCATCAGAATTGATTACATCCTGCCTTAAAAAATAAAAAAATAAAAGAAGAGCCTGACATGGAAACCTTCCTGGAACTAATTAGCAAGACTGAATGAGTAATATGACTTTAGGGCAACAACACACAGGCACATTGGCTAAAGCCAAAAGACAAAAGCTGCTGCCAATCAATCTTGATGTCTCTGTCACTATAGACACATGCAAGCATGTGAGCCAGACAGACGTTTTGTATTGTCAGCAAATTGTGGCATTGTACTAAATGCATTGTTTCCCTGGCTAATATGAATGCCCACTTAATAGCGCTGAGGTTTGCTGTATGTCTGTGGTCGCAGGTGTGCGCGGTGTACCTGTGTGTGTGTGTGTGTTATTACAGCCGTTCATCTTGTTTCTGCTTGAATAAAAAGGGGAGCAGGTGTTATCATTATTTAGGTCTGATATTGACATCTCCGTGCTCTTTGTGTCATATTAAAGCATATAAGTCCTCTGCAGTTTGTTGACAGCTTTTTAAGCACTTTTAAGCATAGAAAATTATAAGGGGAGACAAAATTACTTTTCATTTGACAGACGATAAAACAGGTGACAAAATCTATTAGACATACAGTTCGTAACCACACAGCAACCAAGGAAGTCTATCCACCTTATTTTGCAAGAAAGATTATTACCCACTATAGGTAATTAACTAGAAAAATAACTAGGTGCAGTCAAACTTAGTTTGCGCTATAAACCAGTCTGTTTATGATTGTGATAATCAATTCAAATATTATGATAACAAATACCAATTTGCAATACAAAGCACTATAACGGACTGTTTTTGTACAGGTAAAATAATTGGAAGCAAATGAAACTTATCATGAATGAAACCTCAAAATGTGCAACTTTAGGCCCTTTCACACCAAGGACTATAATGACAAAGATTTAAAAAAAAAAAAAAAATCATTCTAAACTTAAAAGAATAGTAGAGTTCACACCACAAATATAACAATAATGGCACAGAGAAACAATATCATTGAAGTCACTTTCAAAATGAGCTTTTCCAGCTGATGAACAATAAAAAGGTTAAAGGTACAATATGTACGTTTTCACCGCTAGAGGGCGCGTATTCAAAACAAACAAAGAA
>NW_015618745.1:0-1226 GCF_001515605.1 Sinocyclocheilus anshuiensis
AATGGCAAGCATAAAATGTCAAACAGTGAGTGAATAATGTTCAGAGAAGGGTGATGCAAATCTAAGTAGAACATATGCCTAAAGCATCAGCCAGAGGAGAATGTAAGACTTCTCTGGATTGTTTAATTAAAGACTTTAATTAATCTTCATATCTTCATAACCTGCATTGTCGGTCTTGCTGATGATTTCACACATGCTTTTAATTACAGAAGGCAAAGGATCACCAATAGATTAATATCATTGATAGATTGCATGCTGTTGATATTTAGTATTCAGGTGCTACCTTTGCTTTTATTGTCTCACTAAGAGCAGGTCACAGCCAATCATTTCATTAAGTAGCTCATTAATGGGCCAGCTCATGAAACTAAATGCAGTTTTTCCATCAAACCCCTAACCCCAAATATTAAACTGCCATTTAAAGAAGATCACAAGAGTAGTCCAAATTCAGAGTATACTGTATTTGATGAAAGAAAAAAGTATGCTCTATATGTGTGTAGCATGAATGCAATGTGAACATATAACATCCGCCATGTTGGCATCGCGGTTCCCTGCCATTGCCATTCCCTCCTGTGGCCTTATGGAAAAATAGTCAAGTGTCCAGCAGATGATAAAGTGCATTTAGACTTACTACTTATTTAGCATACTGCTTTTTGCATACTATAGAAAAGAAAGCATATTCGGATAAAGATACTTGGGGACTCTTTTTTTTTGCCTACACTAAATAAATAAATAAATAAAAAGTGGTACTCTTTCAAAAGGTAATAAAAAAAGAATATGTATCATTTAGGTACTAATATGTACCTTTAAGGTTTTAATATGCACCCTTCAGGACTAAATAAGGTACAAAAGTGTACCTTTTGAAAGGGGACCACCCCAGTGACAACTTTTGTTTTCTGAGAATGTAGCAACGACTTGGCCCACAATGCCCTAGAAATCATAACCTACAACATCCGAACAACTGCATAGCTACACACTAAAAAACATTCAGAACACTTTAGCAACTGTATAGTAACACACTGGCAACCACCGTTATGCATTAGTATTTTTTTTTGCTTGCTAGCGCAGCTCAAATTTTCTTCAGACATTTTTTGCAGGTTTATCAATCATAGAGACTGAACTTCTCCGCTTTGATTAAAAGCCCAGAACAGGTCATGTGTCTGTCTGGCTTATTGTCTGAAATGGGGGGGCCGGCCTTTGTACAGAGATTCAGTCCAAGTAGGTTGTGG
>NW_015618746.1:0-1224 GCF_001515605.1 Sinocyclocheilus anshuiensis
ATAATTTTTTCATATTTTCAGTGTTAGTTTGTCTTTTTTTCTGATGTTATAGTGCTGTTTTTTTAACAAATAAAGAAAAGCTTTTGTTTAGTGTTTTCTTAGGGTTTTATTGTTCATATGTTCTCATTTTTGATTTTCTAAATATGTTTGCAGTGTTTATAGTAGATTTAAGTTTCCTTTTCAGAGTGTTTGTAATTCTGTTATATATTTTAATAAAAGTTCAGTTTGTCTTGTTGTTTATTGTTAGGTTTTATGACCCACAGAGATTCGCTGTGCAGACGGCACAGGCCCCACGCAGAGAAAAGCCCCAGAAACCAACAGTGAAAGATGGGAAACCTATTGATAAAGTCTGCAGCGAGGTACACAGGTAAGGGTGCAGAAGGTAAGTGCACTACATGAATGCAGAGATCTTGAGCCATGAATCTGAGAGAGACGCATGAAGCCGCTGGTTTAAGGTACGCTAGCTATGTGATGACTGCCAAGCACTGTCAATAGCGATGCATCTTACAGATGGTGTTCTTTGCTTCATCTTCAGCATGGCTCACGGCGACCTGCCTGAAGAGCACAGAGACGTTCTAATCTGTATCCTTTACTTTTCTCCTCCCGTTCTTTCTTATGTTTGGTTTATTGCATAGGGCTTTTATTTATGCATTCAGATTTATTTCTTATGTGTATATATATCTGTAATAGAATGTTTTGTTTGGGTTTAATCATGTTGCTGTAGTTTTCTCCAGCTAGAGCTATGATCAGGTGAGTGATCAGCAGAGAAGAGCAAGAAGCGATGCCACCATTGTGCCTGCTCTTTCCCCGCGTCAGGCTGGGACTATTTTGCCAGGGATTGCTATCACATGGGAATTCACGTCTCCCTGCCTCATGACCGAGACGTGAGTCCTGCTGTGACCGACAGGTTTGTAGTATGGGATGTTCTGGTGTTATTGCTGATAAAGATGCTTTAGTCTGTGTTACTGCTTAATGAAGCGGTTTGTCCTGAGCTTTTTCAGCAGGGACTCTATGGGCCATGGGTCTATAGAAATGAAGGGCAGAATGCTTCCCAACACCAAGTGAAGATACCAGGAAGAGAGCAGAATGTACAACCGTTTTGTACAATTTTATGTGCAACAGACTCAAGACCCACTGACATTAGAGGACGTGTGTGTTAGTTTTCTTGTGTTGTTAAACTTTTCTTGTTTTGATTGTATATAGTTATTATCTATAGTGTATTGT
>NW_015618747.1:0-1226 GCF_001515605.1 Sinocyclocheilus anshuiensis
ATTCTCTTAAGGGTTTTCCAGGAAACGTGGGTATGAGAGGAAGACCGGGCCACAGTGGAGACAGAGTAAAGACAAATTACACTTTAACTATCTCACATTAACAGCAATATATCTTTATTCAATTATGCTGTTGTACATTTGTACAGTTATAACGTCAAAGCTCATCTACAGATAAAGCCTCAATTCTAATCCTTTGTGAGCTGCATTGCAATCTTTTAAGGCAACATCCTAAGCAAAATGGAACGTCATAAATGACTGTGCATTCATGGATTCCCTTATCCATTACAAGGTTGGAACAACCTTCCTATTAGGATGATGACTAAAAATCTAGACAGCTCACTTGGGTTTAGAGCAGAGCCATAATGTTTTAGCCTTTATAATAGTAACTTTAGGTAAAAGAGGACATTTGTTTTCTTATAGGGAGAGCCAGGTCTAAGAGGGCCTCCTGGACCAACTGGGAAGCCTGGACCACCAGTAAGTGTGTGAGGGATCAAGTATAAACACTGAGATAATTTCTTATTTAAAATTTTGGTGATTTTTTCAATTCAGTGGATAAATGTAGTTTGGTTTCCACTGCTGTAGCACTGTCATTTGCATGTTTTGATGACTAATATTCCCAAACTTTATTTAGGGTCCCCTTGGTCCAGTAGGAGAAAAGGGACAACCAGGACCCCAGGTATATACAGTACCACTTCTCCAAGAAAATATAAGATCCTGACCTTACTAGTTCAGTGGAGTTGGATTTACCATAAAGCAGTGCTGAAATATAAAGTGCTTAATTTTTTTCCTTCAATTGAAAACAATGGGTTACATCTCTGCAGGGCCGTCAAGGAGATCCCGGGCATCGGGGAACAGATGGACCATGTGTGAGCACAAAATCAGCCCTTTCATTTACATTATATCTCTATTTGGCTGATCATTTTTAAACACTTATTTGTTCTGACTGATTGTCTAATATAGGGTCCTCCAGGACTTCAGGGGTTCAGTGGTGTCATTGGAAAACCAGGACCCCGTGGAAGTAAAGGACCCCCAGGGGACCCTGGGCCAAACGGTCCCCCAGGTATTGCAGTAAGTGATAATTCTCCCTACCATACTTGATGAAAAGCTTTGTGACATGAAGAACATCAAGTTAAAATTGCTGCAAATCTTTCTTCAGGGTTCACAGGGGGCAAATGGACTGGCAGGTATAGATGGGGAGAAAGGAGAAAAGGTGATTGAAGTGATTT
>NW_015618748.1:0-1226 GCF_001515605.1 Sinocyclocheilus anshuiensis
ACAGTCTCGCTGTAATACCACCCTCATCCTCGACCCCCAAACAACCAAACCCTCCAGCCCAAAACTGACTCACAGCCTCTCTGGAAAACAATATTTATTCTTCATCTCAAAGTTCCTTTTGTAAAAAAGGGAAGAAAAACAGTCGTCTTTGTTCTTTTCAACTAAAAGTCTCACTGGCTTGGGTTTTGACACAGATGGCCGTCACGGTTTGGGGCTTGAAACAATCCAGACAGAACTGGATCAGTCATTCCGTTTGAACATGTCAGACACAGGAGTACACAGTTGATGCTCGTCAAGCATGTTTGCATGGATAGAGTCAACAAAAACTACAGTAGCCATGTAAAAAATGTCAACCTGACCCGATTAATTCTACACTCTCAAAACGGATCTTCCGTCAAACTCTCCGTCAGTGTTTTTTCTAGCACGCGAGCGCCCTTAGTCATGCATAGAGGCCGTGCATGCTGGGAAGTCACGTGGAATTATTTCGTAATTTCTTTCACAGCTGGAGTTGCCCAGGTTCCAGTTGCTGTTTTGCAACCGAAAGCTTAATTAACCAGTTTATCATGCCGGGTTATGCTGAATCTCTCCGCCTGTCTCCACGTCTATCTGTCGCTCTCTCTTCATACCACTTCATTCATCTCCAGTCCGCTCTGTCCACACCGTCCAGATAAGCCAGCTCTATATTTTTTTAGAGAACTGTACATTGTAGTTGTTGAAAGGCAGGAATAGTCCAAAGCATCGGTTAGATTTGCTCTGGCTGAGATTTACTAGGGTCATATTTATCTGCAGCCCCAATGGACGGGTTTAAAAACAGAGAGGCTCAATCCAGCAGCACAGGAGATGAAATATAAACTCCTCGAAAACCAAATTAAGCAATTTGATAAAGGGCTTTTTGAGCGGAACACAAATTTTCACCCTGACAAGATGTTAAAAAACATCACTTTATGAAGTGTTCAACCGGGTTTTACTGCTCAAAATGTTAAACATCTGTCCAGATGCCAGGCCTTAACAGGGTTTTGCTCCATTCAGAACTGAATTTTAACTGAAGTATTAGTAAGATTCAGAATTGCCATCTGAATCTGAATGTAAGGAAGCAGAATTAAGATGTTTAAAACTTAATTTTTTTTTAATATAATATATATAAAAATATGTATTAATAAAAATATAATATTAATAAAAAGTTTTTTATATACTTTTTATTTCCTTTTTTCAGAAATTGAATGTTA
>NW_015618749.1:0-1226 GCF_001515605.1 Sinocyclocheilus anshuiensis
ACCCCTGTTTCTCCTGACAGATCACCGTGCACAAGGGCGACGAGTGCGCGCTCATCAATAACTCACAGCCCTTCAGGTGGAAGGTTCTGAACCGCTTGGGAAACGAGGCCGTTGTGCCATCCATCTGCTTCCTCGTGCCGCCCGTCAACAAGGAGGCTGTCGAGAACGTGTCCAGGTGCATTATACATACTACACTGGAAAAGCAGTGTTTTCTGGAGTACTTCAAATGAACATTGGTGTTAACTGTCTACCAGCGTTATTTTACTGTCTTTGATGTACTAGTATAGGTTTTCATAAGATTTTGAGTTAGATTTTGAGTTTATTTTTTCAAGTTTAATAATTTAGTTTGTTTTTGTCATTATTTTTTTTTGTTTGTTTCATTGATATGCGATTTATATTTTTTGATATATTTTGATACATATTTTCTGTTTTCAAGTTTGAGTAATTTTGTTCTGTGTTTTGTATTAGTGTTTTTATACATGCATATTTATAGTATTTACTAATTATTATTAAATTTTAGTTTATTTAACTTTATTTATTTTTGTACTTCAGCTAAAAACAAAAATGAGAAATTTTCCCTTGGCAACTAGTTGAGAAAAGTACTGTATGAGATACTATTATATTTTTTTATTCATATTTTCATTAGTTTTTTTATTTAATATTTTCTTGAGGGGGGGGCTGTTTTTTTTAATTAAAGTTTTAGTTATTTTGCTGTGTTTAGTCATTTTTATTAGTTTTTTTTTGTAATACAGTATGTGTACATTTTGTTCAATTATTTTCTGTATCAGTGGTAGTTATTTTATTACAAGTTAAACTAAAAAAAAGTTAAACTAAAAAAAAAAAAAGTGAAATGTTGTCTTGGCAACTAGCTGAGGATTTTTTTTTTCTTTTTTTCTCAGATTTCTCTTTTCTTAGAACACAGTATGACCTGAAACACACTGTAAGATTTTGACTGCAAGGTTTTGACCGTGATGTTATGTTGATGTTTTCTGTCAGTCTGGAGGCCGGTCACCAGCAGACTCTGGCTCTGTGGCAGAAGCTTCACGCTGACCTCAGGAGTCTACTGTCCTGGCAATACCTGGTGAAAGACATCCATCTCATCCGCTCCTGGAACATCACTATGGTCCGTTCTATGCTTCATTCATGACATAAATTCATACCTCTGTGTTTTAGTCATTAAAGGGTTAGTTCACCCAAACATGAAAATTAGCCCATAAATTACTCAC
>NW_015618750.1:0-1223 GCF_001515605.1 Sinocyclocheilus anshuiensis
ACACACACACACACACACACACATACACACAAACACACACATACATATATATAGATATATAATGAAATGTAATAAATACATATTTTATATGATTATGTTATGTTTACAATTACATAAAATTATAATTACATAAAAATCATGTTATAACACAAATGATTAAATATTAAAAAATATATACAATTATAATAAATAAATTATACAAAATCATAACATTAGCACACAAAATTATTACACCATTGTAGTACATAATATATAATTATAGTGAATAATTATAATGATTAATATATATATATATATATATAAAATATGTTACAATACATAAAATATTATATTACATAATAACAGTACACAAAATTATTACAACATTGTAGTGTATAATATATAACTATAGTGCATAATTATAATTATTAAAATATTATATGTTACAATACATAAAATATTATATTACATAATACTGTATTACATGATTATGTATAACTATTATAAAAGTTAAAAAATAATTATTATTATCTATAAAATATGTAATGTTTAATATAAATGTATAATAATATATTTAAAAAAACAAGTTATAAATGTAATATGTATTATACCTTATAAAATATATATTATTTAAAATAATTATATTATAATTGTAATATTATTTATAAAATGTATATTCACACTATACTGATCATATTACAAATATTATTATATATGTACGTTAAGTACTATAATACACTTTTTAATTATACATTATATATTATTTACATGATATAAATGTACACACTACACCTATATATAGTGTAGAACAATTACATTTTATAGTGTACATAATTTACATAATACATTTTTCTAAACATTTAAAAACATGTTACAGTACATAAAAGTACTATATATTATATAATACTGTATTACATGATTATATTATTAAAATTATAACAATGTAAAATGATAATAAATTATACATAATATAAACGTATACTATTTAATGTAAATGTATAATGTTATCTATATTATATATGATTATAAAAATATCATGAAATTATTTATTATAAATTATTTATTATTTTATATTGTTATCATAATTCAATTATTTACTAAATGTATATTTACACACTACAATAGCAGCATTTTAAATAGTTTAAATGTAGTTCAAATGTACACAGCCGACCCACCCCAAGCCAACCGGTCCTTGCAGTTTTCTGGTTCTTGAGTTGCATCATCTATTTTGGGTTCTTTACACA
>NW_015618751.1:0-1227 GCF_001515605.1 Sinocyclocheilus anshuiensis
AGTGAGCTAGAAATGTCTAAACCAATTAAATTGAACCCACTTAATTATCGCCAATGCGTTTCAGGCCAGTTTTGCCGACTGTCGTCTTCCTTCTCACTTAATAAATCATTTTTGAGGAACACTAGCTAGTTCTGGTTTTCATTTATTACATACATACCGTATATTGTATAATATGTATTATATAGAGACAGAGAGAGTTAATGTTATAATAGTGCGACACCTGTTATGAGTCTGGCCTTAATTTTGCGGGTTAAATTTTTACTGTCCACATGCAATAACGTGGACTGGATACTAGGCCATTCCTTCCAGAACTATGTCTGGAAACTTCAACATCACCTCAATGCATCAAAAGGGGAAAAAGAAGAATCAGATGAGACCACGAGGCTTTACTGAGGTCACCGAACACATGCAACCAAACGTTTCCAGAATCATTTCCACGGTAAAAGAGGCAGATCTCAATCTCTCCCCAAACGCCTGATGCTGCTGCGGGGGAAACCACAAAGTAATCGTTCACGTTCATCCCAGGAGAAAAACAGTTCCCCGCTTTAGGCAACATCGTTCAAGCCGAAGGGGTCCCCTGCTGCTGGGTTTCATCGTGGGCGCTCGGTGTTCACAATTTTACTCGGCCTCCCACTGAGAGAATAACGACCCCACAGGTATGACATCATGATTTTAAAGATCGTACACTAACGAAATCAGGGGAGTTACTTTTATACTGATTTGTGAGATTTTCAAATATCATTCAAATTCATGTCTGCAAAATTAATTGCTTTAAGCATGACTATAAATAAAGATATATTCATATTTCTCTTCAAGTTTAGCAACCTACCTGCTAAATTCAATTCATTTAAAATCTTTTTATACCTAAAACGTTGTATAAGAAGAAACAGTTCATTTCAGAATTAAAAAAAATGTGCTTAACTAGACAAATCTTTTATTTCTCACATTCAAAAGGCCAACTAAAATGTAAACACTCCTCCAGATGTCGTTTTCAGCTATGAAAGTGATTACTTTGGTTGATTAATGAAAACGAACTTCACATTATTTAATGGAGAAACGTTCAAATCATAGCCAGCACGTCAAAGTTCTGCCGAAGACAAGAAAATTACTACAGAGAGAAACTCTGTCATACTGAGCAGTTACAGTAGTTAAATTAGATTTAAACATTTTAACTCGCTGTACTTTTTGGATCACTTTTCTAGCTGCTTTGCCAGCTCATATTATAAC
>NW_015618752.1:0-1227 GCF_001515605.1 Sinocyclocheilus anshuiensis
CCCAGCGACTTAAGACTGCTTTTGTGGTCCAGGGTCACATTTCTTTAGATAACTATAAATTGCATCAAAACCATTTAATAGATTCAAACGGAATTGTGATTTTTCATAGAAAAACAAACATTTTCTGTCATGCTATCAGGAAACTCCACCAGACACCAATCTGGTCAGATTGCAGGACACAACAGCCAAAGCAGTGATGAAGAAGGACGGCTCCATCTACTGCACCCCTGACACTATTTTTGAGGGTGATTCCTATATTCAGAACTTTCACATTTTTTAAATATTTTTTTCCCTAATTCTGACCATTATTGTATGATTACAGGTTTAGAATTACCAGGGATCAATTACAAATTCAACAGTAAGAAGTACAGGTACTTCTATGGCACCAGGGTGGAGTGGTCGCCATATCCAAGCAAGGTAAATATTTCTAGCATTCTGGACATTTGCAATTATTCAAACCTATTATCTTGCTATCACTGGCACCAATAAAATGCAATAATTTAGCAACATTAGCTCTTGTTATATAGATTGCAAAAGTGGACATAGCTACTAGGACACATCAAGTGTGGATCGAGGAGGAATGTTACCCATCTGAGCCAGTGTTTGTGGCATCTCCAGATGCTGTTGAAGAAGATGATGGTGAGTATATTAGTAATGTTTCTGCATAATAAAAGATTTAAAAGCAAATAGCTAGTTCAGTCATAATGGTGCAGGCTGATAGGTCCTTTAAATGCAATCTGCAGCAGTCACAACACTTATTACATGGCACAAGCTGATTGGCCTCTGCTGATTTTACAGCCAATGAGATTGCTTGCTCAACATTAAAACAGTCTGATTCGGTGTTTGCTGTAAGCTGGTCCTGCAACATGCTATCAGAGTTCCTTTAAGAACCTCCAACTCCCCCAGCTCCACCTGTCTAGAGCTGCTACAGGATTTATGTATCTTACATGCTCATAGCAGTGTGTCTGTGTATCTATTGAAAGTAGCAAGTCCATACTTGCTCTGCAGCAGCAGCATGTTGCAGATCTAAACCAAATACATCTTATCCGTTAACATGCTAAAACTATTGAGAGAGTTGTCATGATTTAACTCTGTTTAAATCAATTGGAAAACTGTGAGCACAAAGTACTACGCAGACCCATTTGTGATCTTCCATCACATTAATGCTTATGAGGAAGATAACCATGTTGTCTTTGACCTGATCACATACCAGGACAGCAATCTATA
>NW_015618753.1:0-1227 GCF_001515605.1 Sinocyclocheilus anshuiensis
TTGTATGTCAAGTAATTAAAGCATTTGTAATTATACATTTGTAATGATAAAGTTCCATTTTAGGTAAATTTCCAATTTCCAAGATATTAAATATTAAATATTAAATAATACACTAGTTAAATGTTATAACTACAGTATTAGTCAGCACATCAAAATAAGTGTTTTAGCATAACATAACAAAAGATTATCAAAACAATTATCAAAAATGTACTTTTTGGTAAAACTATTAATTTGACATTATTACAAAGTACACCTTTTAAAAGTGTAATTAAGTGTGTTAAAAACAGTCATGAACATGTTACTCTCATTAATGACAGCACAAGTAATTATTTATTTTTCATTATAATTACTTTTTAATTTTTTAAAACGTATTTACAACTTTTTACCAAAATAAACAAAATGATCTGTATTATTCACTGAGAAATTAATTTGGGAAGTGAAACAAACTTTTATTTTTATACTAGTGGCCTTTTATTGTATTAATATGATATTATCTGCAAGTACAGTATTTAAAAAATATAAGATTTGAAGTATACAAGTGCACATTCAAAATAATTACAGTAAGTGCACTCTTTTTTTCAAAAGGGCAACAGCTCTGAATTGTTGTAAAGTAAACATCTATAAATACCTTATTATTTTAATCATAGCTGTCAACCATTACTCCAACATGTTACTGTATGAAGAGGTTTTCTCTACATTCTACATCTATACTTGTGTATACTGTTGTATAAACGGTTGTCAATTCTTGCATAAAGAAAGATGAGCAGGCAGATTTGGGCTGAACCAAGCTAACACTACTGACTGTGGGAATGGCATGTCTAATTCTAGGCTCATGTTTCAACGGCAATGGCAGCTTAGTGGCTTTTCCATACTACACCATGATTCTCATTTGACACGGCTGTCCAGTCGCTCACCCACTCAGCCAGCATTCATTTCGTTCCTGTGTTGTGCAGTCACACTCTTTCAAAACACTCACACAGTGGATTCTGGGAGTTTAGCTGGCCCATTATCTAGTCCAGATGTGTCCACTTGCTCTTGGGTCCTACCTCACAACATTAACTCTAATACAATCCACTTGTAAATCACAATAAAGGTGGAGCCACTGGAACCACCATAAAGTTCAGACTGCAAATTACACTATGAGTGAGAGTGCATCATGTCATTGCGATGTCATTCAAAAAATGATTTCTCATAAAGCCTGACACAAGACATTATAAATGCTACTAA
>NW_015618754.1:0-1227 GCF_001515605.1 Sinocyclocheilus anshuiensis
TTTTTTTTTTTTGTTGTTTTTTTGGAAATACTGTAACTGTTACATTGCAATGCATTTTGACACCAAGGGCCTTTTTGTCTAAGACAATATTTAAATGCCACCCTATTTTAAGCTGGAATGTACTTCTGTTGCAATACAATTTTTAGCATGTTTTAGCATTTTGAATAAGATTAAGTTAATATAATTGAATTGAAATAATCATAAGACTGCCATTGGAAGTTTGCTGAGGCCCCCAAGTTGGAAACCACTAATTTAAGCTAAATCTATCCAGCCGTCCATCTTTTTTTAAACCTCTCTTCTACAGAATTCCCATAATCATAGAAAACCTGGAAATGTCAGGGAATTTTAAGATTGTGATTAAAAAGTAATCGCATAGCTAGAAAAATAATGAGAATTCATTGATCAAAATGGGTGGGAACGCTGCTGTCTTTAGTTGTTCATACTTAATAAACCATAATAATTAATCTGTAGTTTTGTATCTTTACTAAATAAAGTGACTGATCGTTCCCAAATTCCCAGAATCCCTGCCCACGTGACAAAGACCATACAGATGTATCCTGTGACTTCAGTCAGTGTGCATTAATCAATGTGGCTGCCCTAAGGGAAGTAAGGATGCCCTCTTAACCTGTGTCCTATTTAACAGGAGCATCACTTCTCTTTGTTCTCAGTCTTTGTAGTCTTTAGAAAACTCTCGGTTTTCTTCATCCGTCAGAGATATGTGGGTTAATCTATGTTATGAGCACAGCAGAGGATTATGAAATATTTAAAATGATGTAATACATGCTGCTCATTGTATAGACAAATATCATCCCCACTTTTTGCTTGCACTCCTCCCAATAATGATTGGGATGATGGAAATTCTTGTCATTTTGTGCTTCATGATGTGAGTCTGTCTGTTTGCCAGTGGTGTTTTTTTTGTTTTTTTGTGGACAGACTCACGCAAGGCCTCACCCAATGCAAATAATCCAGAAAACGTAAAGTGGAAAGAGTCAGGAATGTGAATATAGTGTATAATGTGAATAGTGTATATTGGCTTGACCCTTTTTTGCCTTTTTGTTTTATTGTTGGGTGTCAAAGAGAGACGGTGACTGTTCTTATGCAACGTTTGTGCTGAATAGTCAGGTGCATTAGGACAAGAGATGCTGTAAATTATAAATTATATTTCCTACGTTCTTTATCTCCTAGCTAAAGGAAAGGAACCTGAGAGACCAGCAGATGCCAAAGCCA
>NW_015618755.1:0-1226 GCF_001515605.1 Sinocyclocheilus anshuiensis
CTGAGTGTAAGAGAGAGGGAGAAAGCAGAACCACAGAGAGAGACCAATGTGTGTAATTTATAAAATGGATTCTCATGTGCGAAGTCATTGCTTTATTGAGAATGACACACAGCAATAAAACAAAGCGACAACCAAGACCTGACTCTGCAGAAGAGTTATGTGAATGTGTATTTGTGTACGCACAAGATTACGGCTCTCAGAGGCTAATGTAAGTGGGACAAGAGAATAGTGTGCGTGCCTGCGCATGCGCTTGTGTCTTTTAGATGAGTGCTGTTTGGTTCTGTGTGGGAGGGTCGGCTGGATCGGACACTGCACCAGCTCTCACAATGCCTGTACTGGTCAGCCCCTTCTCTCCCTCGTCACTGCAGTGCTCCTAAAGATGCTCAGGCATGGAATATAGATTCATAGAATGGATGAGTGGTCTGCTGCAGTGATGCAGCATGGGTAATGTAGTTTGCAAGTATTGATGCTGCAGTGTAGTCCAATCCATCCATAGGTCTGAGCAGAGAGGTAAGTGGGACGTTACTCTTGCAAAATATAGCTGTCAGCATGGGATCTGAATGCTGAGGATGCACAAAATGAACTGGTGCGGCGTGGGATGAAACAAAATAAAATGTAATTGTAATGTTATTGTGATGCATTATAGTATTTTATGATTAAATTATCTTGTTTATGTGTGTATTTTGGGTCTAACAGGCAGCTGCTACACAACAGTAACCTCAGCAGTAGTAACGGCAGCACAGAGGATTTGTTCCATGACAGCATTGACTCCTGTGAAATAGACATTACTGAGAAGGTAAAATCCCCTCACAGTACACTCACTTCCTTCCTGAACACAGCACTGTGAAGACTGCATCACCAATGCAGTCTATCTTTGGAGTGTCTTATTAAACACACGCTTAGTCCTGACCTGCGCTCAGGAAATCACATCCGTAGATGTAAGCTTCTTAATGCAGGGGGTCAAATGGGTCCAGATGATGCTGCAGACTTAAATTGGATTTTGTCTGTGTCTGGGTGTGCACTGTTATGTCCCAAGGGTTGATTTTAATTAAACTAACAGTTTTCAGAATTTTTCATCAGACTGTCTTGGAAACTTTTCTACCTCTCCATTGCCTTTATGTATAGATTTTAGTGTTTTCCAGACACAGACTTTTCAATCTTAAAATATTAATTTTTTAAAAATTGTTATACAGGTGCATCTCAATAAATTAGAATGTCGTGGAAAA
>NW_015618756.1:0-1227 GCF_001515605.1 Sinocyclocheilus anshuiensis
GTGTGTGTGTGTGTGTGTGCGCACAGAAAATTACATTTGCATCTCTATTTCATACTCACACGAGGGGAAACATCTCTCTGTGTTATTATTCGGTATGTAATTGGAGCACAGCAAATGATCCTATATGTCGTGACATGCAGAGAGTCAAATTTTTATTTATTGCATATGCCAATCAAAACAGAAGTAATTTACATCTAGAATTCTTATTATTACAGCAAGAATAAAGTCTTTAATTCTAAGGATTAGATAAAAGAGAAGAAAATAGAGGTAAACTGAATACTACTTCTTGGTGCAAGAATTTTTGATTAAAATATGAAATGGAAAAAATAAATTAAATAATTAACCATAAACCTGCTGTGCTGTTTATATCAGCTATATATAAAAATGAGTCTAAACTATCATTTTATAATAGATTTACTGAGTCTTTTGTTTTTAACTCAAGTGTTACAGACTGTGAAACTGTTTTTGCATTGATACCAGACTAATTAATCTGTTATGAACAATTTTACCTGTTTGTTTTGCCGATAAATTTCCAAATAAAAAGAAGGAATCAAATGAGACAAAGAACCTTTCATTTGTACAGTATTTAATTCACTAAATTATCTAATAATAGGACGTACACATATTTATTTAATGCATATTACTATAATAATTTGTATATTATTTATACAATATGTTTATATTTAATAATATATCATATTTGTATTATTATACATTTATATTATTATATATGTTTATGATATATGAGCCATTTCTATTCAAGTGGGTTTTATTATTAACACCATTCCCAGGTTATTTTGGTCATTTTAAATCTATTTCTTGAAACTTGCTTTCATCTCCTCATTGTCAACATTAAATAATGAACACAAATCCAGAATATTTGTTTTCTTTTTTGTTGTTGTTGTTGTTTTTTTAAATAATTGAACAATAGAGAGTTGAAGAAAACAGTGATGTATCTTCTGTCAGGCCACACTGAATGAAATAAAAAATAACACACTCACATGAGTAAGAGAGTAGGTTAAGTCTGATTGGCTGATATCGCCTGACCCACATGTGAATGTGAATGATTTCATTCATATTACCCTCTCATTGACGGAATGTGGGAACATATTATGCCAACAAAAACTACTGACTTTCAACCGTTGTGGAGGAGAATTTGGAACGGTTGCTAAGCAACACAAAAATGATATTAAACACAGCATGTGTGTTGGTGTTTGTGTGTTTGAT
>NW_015618757.1:0-1228 GCF_001515605.1 Sinocyclocheilus anshuiensis
TGTTTAATCTGTTGGTTAAGTTAGTTACGAAGCCTGGCAGGAACAAGCTTCTTAAGGCTTGTTTTAAACAAGCTGCACATCACACGGTTCATAAACGCCTGTGGGTGTGCAGTCTAAGGCTAAGACCAGCCTCTCGTTGGCCTGAAGCGGTCAATATGCAGACTGGGCTCAGAAACCAAAAGCTCATCAAGACGAAGCCTCCAGACAGGCCAAACACCCCAGCGTAGAGCAGTGAGTGTTTGGAGTAATGAGCTGGGAGACAGTTAGCACACACCACATGGGAGGCCTCCAGTAATGACCCAGTGTCTCCACAACTGGAGCTGCTGAGCTGAGCAAGGAACTGATAGCGGAGTGCCACAGGAGTGCAGGCTCATATCCCGAGCCTTTAATCAGAATCTCTCTCTCTAGGAGCACAGCTCCAGTGTTATGAGCGATCTGTAATGAGCAGGAGATACAGCCACAGGTAACAGCACTGTATGCTTATAGCATGAAAAAACTGTGAGACTGAGTGCTATTTACAAGGCACACATGCTGATATCCACAGCAAACACTATAATGAAGCTGGGGGAGAGGAGATCCGATCTAGTATAAAAGAATGTTTAAAATAAGAACAGATGCAACAGACCTGTTTACATAGGGAGAGAATGTGCTCTAAACACAAATTGGAGGCTCCAAAATTTATAGACATGTCATGCATCAGAGGCCCTTTCTATTCGTAGAATAGCATACTAAAAAACATAATAATAAGGTTACTATAGTTTTAAAGAGGCTGTTTTTGCTACTTTACCTTTAAGTTGCCATAAGTAAATGACCTCTAGTATTATGAAGCCTAGATTGGCATTGTGCAAATGTGGGTGGTCATGTTAATGTTCTAATGAGTTGTGACATAAAAGGCATGTGGTTTCTGAATGACACATTTTTTGCAGCTGTTTATTTTTATTTTCTTAAATAATGTATTTATTTATTGTTTGTTTGTTGTTATTGTTGTATAGTTGATAAATTGACCACCTGACTTTTTATTTGTTATTTTTGGGTGATATCCACAGTTGTGTTTTGAAATTGAAATATAAAATACACTCTTAATGACTCAGTGCTGAAGGATCTCACCTTTTTATTACTATATGAGGTTAGGTTTAGCTGTCGTTTGTCAGCCGCCCATCCTTGGCTTTGGTGAATGCTTTTACCCTGTAAGGCATTGGATGGCTGTGACTCCATGCTGTTTGTTAAA
>NW_015618758.1:0-1228 GCF_001515605.1 Sinocyclocheilus anshuiensis
AGAATATTTTTGGCGGTTTCCTCCATTTGTATAATCACTGGATCCCATATAAAAGTGGCTCATTATTAATTATTGCTTTTACCATTTTGTACCCCTTTAAAAGAACCATTTTATGCAAGTGCAGCTCTGAGAGTTCACATGAATATCGGTCTTTGTATTTGGTCATTTACAAAGACATTAAAGGGGATGGGTTTGGGATTCTACCTGTGAGTCTTTTGTCAGCACTGCAAAAGCACATGCGTGTGCATGATTATGAGAAAGACTCCCTCTTTCTGCCTATTTACCTCTGCTCTACACGCACGCATAACAAAACCGCTGTGTTGTCTTCCTCTTTACAGGGTTTAGACTCCTTCCTTTTCCTCTTCTGCCCTCCATTGGAAAGACCATGCTAAGTCTATGTTAAGTCTTCAGAATTCTCAGTGCACTGCCCTTTCTTTCTTTCTTTCTATTACATTTAAGTAACACAGCCATATATCTTGAAGAATTTTTGCATCATTTTGATAACCTAAATGCACAAAATGTACATTGACTGACTGCTGTAGAAATAAACAGTCAGTACTAAGCTTATATTGTAAAACAGTTTGCCAATATGACAATGCCACAGCAGATGTAAACATTAATCAAAACATTGATAAATATGAGCCTTGTTCCTCCATCAGATGATCCCTATTGTTATCATGACATGCCGTATATGTTGTCATCCTTAATCTTCTGCACGAAAAACAGCCCAACAGCTGAATTGCTAAATAAAAAAACAGACCCTTGTTAATTTTAATTATACTCTGACTTGCATCTGTTTGGAATACGTTCATGTTTCTCTTTCTATCTGCTGATAACAAAATCATTTCATTCTAGGTTAGCGCACGGCGTGTTTGAATGTCCAGAATAGAGTTGTTCTTAATCCTTTAGAAGCTTACAGTTCAAGATCAGTCTCTCCTTTCTCCTTCTTAAACACAGGATTATTTTCTTACAATCAGACAGACTTTTAATACAAAAGAATATCTTAATCCCTGTTAATAATTAATAAAGTCTTTGTGACAAAAAAAAAAAACTTCGTTAACATCAGGGTCATGTTGAGCTGACATCAAAGTACTACAATTAGCCTCCATGTGAGGATGCCACAGAGAAATCTGCTTTGTGTTGTACTTTACACTGAGAAGGCAGTTTGCCCCAGTAAAGCGCTGCTATTAACAGGGGCTATATGTTTTAGGACAATAAAGGAGGAGGA
>NW_015618759.1:0-1227 GCF_001515605.1 Sinocyclocheilus anshuiensis
CTGATTTGCTGCTCAAGAAACATTTCTGATTATTATCAGTGTTTTAAACCGTTGTGCTGCTTCATATTTTTGTGGAAACTATGATACATTACAGTTCAAATGTTTGGAGTCAGTAAAATGGTAAAAATGGAGAAGCAGGTGAATTTGAGTGGATTAAAGCTGGAAAACATACCAGATTGAGGTAAGCAAATCCATTTATGCTCTTTTTAAGTAACCTCACAAAATTTGCTGCAGTAAATATAGTTTGTAGTGATGGCTTCAGTTGTTGTTACTTCTGTAAATACTTTTTTCTTTTGTTTGACAATGGTGGCTAATACAGTTACCCTCAGCTTTACTGTACTAACAATAACTTCAGTAACAGTAAAATAAAATGTTTTATTAATTATGCTCACATTTATAAGAGTACATGCTCCAAAGATTTATTGCAAAATATTGCAGGTAAAGGCCAAAGTTCAATTCATTACATGAACTGATAAAATGTGTAGTTTGAAAGCAATTCAAGTCATTTTAGATAAAAGCATTTGCCAAATGCGTAAGTGTAAATGTGAAACATAGTGCATTATTGATGAGATATGAAAAGCCGGATCACATAATTTCCTAATTTTGTACATGCTTAGTTTGTATTGCTCTTTTGTAGTTTATGTAAATTGGGAGCCTGTTAGTTTTGAGATGGTAATGCAATGCCGGGTTAATCTGGTAATGGTGACCTGTAGACCTCCAGGTTAACGGCAGATTCCTGTCACCAGTGCGATCTTAACCCACACATACACAAGACGGTTCCTGCATTCAGGTTGCTGTAAGGAAATGTCTCTTTAACAGGAATGAACTCAGCAGACATGAAGCATAAGACCGAACAGAGAGCTGATGCTAAATACAAAACCACTTAATACATGTGGCCGACACATCTGCGAGCTGTTCCCACAGCAGCCAGATGAGAGAGTAGTCCACCTGTTTTCAATACAATACCAACAAGGGCCAGAGCTTACAGAAGCTTGATTGAGGTATATGAATTAAGATATTTTTGGATAATTAGGTGTCTTAGTGTCAAATATTATGACTGTTTGAAACACGTATGCTGTCATAAGTACAGTGTGCATGTTAATACACTCATGAACTCATGTTTTCCTCTTGTGCGTGAGTCTAAATATGGATGCCAGAAAGATGCAAATCTACCATAAGTTCACATGGCTAATGTGCATTAATATGCATTTCCATCCATGCCATGTT
>NW_015618760.1:0-1225 GCF_001515605.1 Sinocyclocheilus anshuiensis
ATATATATATATATATGTGTGTGTGTGTGTGTGTGTGTGTCTATAAAATACGAAATTGATTAAAAGGATAAACCATTCACCAAATGCTTCGCGTATGACAAAAATCCAAGCAAAGAAGGTTTCCATGAATTTTTCTGAGGACACTACATCTGCCTTAGGTGGACAAGAAAAACAATGTTCTGTGTCAAAATATTGAAGCATTGTACGATATTATCTGGAATTCGTCTCGGTTACGGAGTATTACAGCGAATATATCAAAAGTAAGGGAGTCGCAAACGCTCATAAAACGATATTGAATGTATGCTGAAGTTAACGCGTGGCTAATAACCCTTTCACGCCTCCAAATGGGATATTTCAGGAAGTGTGCACTTGGGTGTCCATGGATCCAGATAACTGTTACCATTTTTTTGAACTTCAACATGAATCATTTCTTATCATCCATATCTCCAAATGAGGGTTCTCAACGCCTTAATAAGCATGACTAACATTTGAAGGAAGTCATTTGGTATTTTATTGCCAATAGAAGATACAGATTAGATGCAACCATCTCAAACGTTTTACAAAATAAGTGCATTTCCGATGTGATATGGACCAAATCGCAAATCACCGATATACTTGCCACAAGATGGCGACAGAGCCCGTTGAAAGGAACAGTAACGCTGATCACTCCTAGTTTAAGAATAGTCAGGTTAATTTCATGCTGCAAATGTCGATAATAGTATTGGTACAAATCCATAAAAATCACACCCTAAATTGTAGGTAGGTGTACTGTTTAAATTTAACAATAGAGTTAAAAATGAATGCTGTATTTAAGCGAGGTGTTTAGATGGCTATGATGAATTTTGTGGAATTCATGAGATGATCCGCAGAGAGGCGCAATAGGTTCACACAAACCAAAACTTCAGCATCACAGCAAGCATAATGCAGAGCACAGATATGGAAGGGGATAAGTGTTATCAACGTCCTTGATGTTATTCTTTTGTCATCAAACGTTGCCTTCTCTGGACATTTCAACCGATAAATTACATGGCATAATAACATAGGCTACAATTTGCTGATTATGCATGACCACTAAATTATTACTTCCACTCTGACTTCCCAGAGTGTTGTTAAGCACACTCATAATTATTATTGTTAATAGAATATATGCTTATTTCTGAATGTTCCAAATGACAAGGACTGGATCAAAGAAACCTCCACACTTTTTTTTTTTTTTTTTTTTAAA
>NW_015618761.1:0-1228 GCF_001515605.1 Sinocyclocheilus anshuiensis
GAGGACACTGTGCAGATAGCGAATTATAACTTCATTATATGCATAAGACCTCTGAGACTGAAGGGAATTCTATCAGCCAGAGATAACAGCAATCAGTACTTTCATTGAACATTTAAAATGGGCAGGCAGGAGAGAGAAATAAACTCCTGTGTGAGGTCTGTAAAGTGAGCTATCATGACTGCTGCGCTGCACTGATAAAGACATGCACCAAATGAAAATTGAGGGGCCAATTTAGCACATCATTAAAAGAAGGTGTTATGAAAAATGAGTTTTTGTTTTGGCAGCAGCTCTGTGTAACCCTTACTATGACGGCTAACATAAGCCAACAGGCTCTCTTCTACTCTAAAGACAGGTTTGTTGGGTTTTCAATCATGGTATTATATTTGCTGCGTGTCCATAATTTCACACAGGAGTGAGTTTGAAATTCGAAGTTATGAAATTTACATAAACAAGTTTTTATCGATGTCTATTTCTGAACATAATGAATAAACAAAACTGACCTCAAAAGCATGAACCTGTCATTTAATTTTCATCCGTAATTTAATACAGTGAGCTGCAACTCTGTGGATACTGAGACAATTTCATGATTCTCACTGAAGATTAAACAAGCATGAAGCTTATTTTCTCTGGCAAGATAGTTTGTATGGATTTAATCAAAAAATTTATAAATAATTTAAAAAATTATTATTACATTGCAACGGCGGCATTATTTTTCAGTTGAAGGCAACAACACCAATTTAAGTGCTCTGCATATTGCTACATAGGTTAATGCTTTTGCATATTATCTATATTTTATTTATCTTAATGGAGTGACCTAAATGGTGTAGAAACATGTGCAAAGAGACATACAGCAACTCTCATGTGCAGACTTGTTTCTAAAGCAGAAGGATTTGGTTCTTGAGCTAGTTAGGGATCAAAGATTAGAGGCCCATTTAATCAAACTTTCTACCAGCAGAATATTCATTTGCCATCTCCAGAGGCCCTGCATTACACTCTACTATGTGCATTAACCTGCAGTGCTGGGGTTACTTGGCTATGATGGAAGTCAAATGATATCTGTAATTGCAGGTTGCCCGCAATCAGAAAGTCATCATAAAGCGCATGTGCAGGTTGTGCTCTGAAAATGACCCTGTGGCGGTGAAACACCTGGTGCTGCGAACAAGAAAAATCAATTGGAAAAATGAATTCATAATTTGATCTCAACAGAGCTCAAGGCTCAAAACTTTCA
>NW_015618762.1:0-1228 GCF_001515605.1 Sinocyclocheilus anshuiensis
TCTGTTGTCTTTGAAATATGGTTAAAGTACTGCTGAATGTACTGTCAAGCATTTGTGGTCAATTAAAATATAGTTTAATGTCATTTCTATTGAAACTTTAAATATATTTGTAATTACACATTTATAATGATTACATTGCAATTTAGTACATGTAAAATATATTAATTTTAAATATAATATTGAATAACACACTACAGTTAAAATTATACTTAAGTACTTTACATTAGTATGTTAGTCAACACATAAAAATAAGTGTGCTTATTTCATTTATATTTTGTTCTTAAGTGTGCTTTTAAAACACAACAAAATATTATTAAAACATTAAGTTATTTAAAATGGTGTAGAATGTACTTTAAAGTAAAACTTTTACATAATTACAAAGTGCACTTTTTCAAAGTGTACTTGAGTGTGTAAAGAAACAGTCATGAAAGAGTCTCTCTCTTACAAGGCCTTTTTTCAGTTTTTAAAAATATATTTTTAAGACTTGAAATACACTACAAGTTCACATTCAGTACAATTAAGTGCACTTCTTTTTACAAGGGTCGACCTTATTGTAGCATATTAGCATATTGCAGTTGTTTTATTGACCTTGTAGTCATGCTGTGGTTATAAAGTATATCAACACGCAGGTAAGACTGCAAAAACTGATTGGTCAGTCAAGTCTATTGGAAAATCCAGCTAAAACCAGTGTCTAATGGTTTCTTGCTGGTCCAAGCCGGTCTACATACAGTAGTTGATCAGCTAAACCTGGTTTTGATCTGGCTGACCAAGCTGGTTAGACCCGGTAAAGCACCTTGAACCAGAAACCCAACATCTATCATGTTCTAGAAACCAACTTGAACATCTTAAACTGACCTGGTTTTTCCAATGGGGTATCTAATAACTTTAATATATGTTAAATCTTCTCAGCTACAGACTTTTTTTTAAACCCTCAAATAACATCACTATCCACACAAATGCATCAAGGGATCCTCTTTGGCTTCTTTTTTTGCCACCAGCCACAACTGGCAATATGCTGGACACCTCCCTACTATACGATACCCTCCTTGTAATGTTATAGTGCCAGTCTGTATTTTTACAGTTCTGTGTTTGGTTTGGATATTTCACATATGCTGGTACACGCCCAGTCTGTCATAAGTTTCCTTTATACTGCAAATGTGCTTCACTGCTAACTGTAGTGTTCTGTTATGCCAGCTTCACCCACTCCACCCTACGGCATCACTGTGCT
>NW_015618763.1:0-1228 GCF_001515605.1 Sinocyclocheilus anshuiensis
AGATTCTGGTTAACATTTTTATGTGCGCAGTGTTTTTTTTCCTTTAAAATAGGGGAAATATGATAATTCATTCAAAACTGTTAGTCGAGCGTTTTAATAATAATAATAATAACGATAGATACAGAGCATAAGTATATTCTGCGATGTATTTATTCACTGCTAAATAATGCCGAAAATAAACTAAAACATGTCATATTATCATGTTTTTCGTTATTATTTTTAGGTTGTTTAATGCTACTAATATAAAATAAATAAATACTTTACTTTTTTTTTTACTCACAAAACACATCCGAGTTTCGATTTTCAAGTGGCATAAAACCCTCTTTGAATGCTTTGAAGTTTTCAAACTGTTTTAATTTAGTCTTACTATTATTGTTGGATGTTTCAATTTTGTGGACTGAAATGTAAAACACGGATTATTTATTTGAGTGCATGAATTACGCAAACGGGCCTTATGATTTGACAATGTACTTAGAATAGCTTATTATATATATTGGTCAACTATTCAGTATTTCAAAGGGCAGTAGATTCAAATATTAGATCATTTTCTCATCTGAAATGCTGTCTGTAGTTTCATGGGGAAAATGTTAAGTGATGTTATGAATTTCTCCTGTCTTGTTCCATGTTTAGCAGCTGTAATGACTCTACCAAGCTATAGAGGTCGCTGCAAGCTTTAAATGATTTGCAATTCGGCATATTCTGCTTTCATGCATCAATAGAGTTTTGAATGGAATAAGAAATCCAGGGGACAAGTAAATATACAGCCACAATATAATTGACAATGCCATGCAAAATCACAAGCTGTGATTGTCAAACCAGCTGCAGATCACTTGATATCAGTAACTTCTGTGTGCGATTTCTGTGGTCACCATTTGAACAGACTGGTTACTTTTTAATTACATGTTTGTTCATTGATTAATTTAGGCTAAGTGGTTGTATTTTAATTGCTTAACAGACAATTAATTTCGCTTTTAAAAAGATAACACATCTTGTCCAACAATCGTTTATATTTTAATTTGAAACTGCAATTTTGTGAAACAAATTGTAATTATTAGGTTATAAATTGTAAGCAATGTGAGCGCTATAGTGTCTGAAAGCCTCAATCCACACACTGCCTCTGAACTGAATGTCACTCTCCTCAACAAATTAATAATTTATTATCGTATCGAGTTTTTTTTCCCCCTCTGACAGATTAGATTTTAACCATTTGATTTTGTTTGCACAGGGC
>NW_015618764.1:0-1226 GCF_001515605.1 Sinocyclocheilus anshuiensis
CCCTGTGGATTTATTAAAAGGAATTCTCCATCCTACTCTTTCATCGTGCTTGTTGTATATTGTTGTGACAATCCCGTGACAGAATACCAGACCCCCTATACGAGTAGATTATTGTGGCGTTTTTCTTTTTCTTACGTTTTGTTCCACTGGCTCCACCAGGCTACCTTATCCCTCCGGCTCCGCCTTGGTCAGTCGTTGACCTTCCTCCGCTACAGGACTTCACTCCTCCAGCTTTGCCTCGTCCCTCCCTCCCTCCCTCCCTCCGGCTCCACCTTGGTCCTCTGTCCTCTATATTCTCTGCTCCACCATGGCCCTCCAGATCCTTGGCGTCAGCCTGGCTCTGCAGCTCTCTGTCCCTGCCGTCGGCTCCACCTCCACTGGCTCTGTCTCTGTCAGTCGGCACAATCTCCACCATGGCTCCTCCCAATGTCGACTCCACTGTGGGCCGCCGTCCTGGCTGTGGTCTGGGTCTTCGCCTGGCACCTCCTGCTCCTGGCTCCTCCTATGAGCTCTATATTCTCCCATTTGCCTGCCCCTCGTCCTCCTCCTGAACCCCCACCCTCCTTCCTCAGTAGGATGCACCTTTCGGGAGGGGGGAGTAATGTCACGTGTATATTTAGTTCTGTTTCTTTTGTTCTAGTTTTCCCTCCACTAGTTTGTTTCCTTGGTTGTTAATTAGCTCCACACCTGTTCTGTTTCTCCCTGATTGCTTTCTACCTAGTATTTAAGCCCTGTGTTCTCCTCTGTTTCTTGGTCTGGTATTGTCTTTTGTGGATTAATTGCCGTTGGATTATTGTTGTTCCCTTTCCCTGTGGATTTATTCAAAGGAATTCTCCATCCTATTTTTTTCATCGTGCATGTTGTATACTGTTGTGACAATCCTGTGACACCTATATTCTCTAATCAAGACCTCTTCTCAAAGTCCTTTCATAAGAAACTTCTTCCAAACCCTGCTTCGGGCACCCGAGTTTTAGTCCTGGCTAATGGCTCTCTCTCTCCCCGACAATGCTTCCTGTCATACTCTGTACTGTCCTGTCCTGCATTAAATTGATCAGCAGCAAGAGTAAAGACATTTATAAGAAATTACTTTCTATTCATCAACAACTCCTGAAAAAATATATCAGTGTCCACTAAAATATTAAGCAGAACAACTATTTTCAAATTTGATTATAAGAAATGTTTCAGCAAATCAACATATTAGAATGATTTCTGAAGGATCATGTGAC
>NW_015618765.1:0-1228 GCF_001515605.1 Sinocyclocheilus anshuiensis
TATTAATTTGCAAACAAACAGACCGTGTATGTGCGCTCTTTGATCGCTTTTTGCATGAGCACATTTTAAATAATAATAATAATAATAATATCTTCTTCGCTCACAGTCATTATATGGATTTGCAGGTTTTAGTTTCAGTGTATTACATCCAGTAAACATCCTCTTTAACCAGCAAACTTGTGTTCTAGGTGTTCTAAACTTTGCTACTTTAGTTTGGTAACTGTTTTAGCAAGAAAGCACTCCACACAACTCAGCTCGTGAGTGAACCGTGACTGAATCATGAACCTAACCTGTTTTTGATTCATTCAGAACTGATTCATTCACGAAACGACAAAGCATTGACAGAACTGCACTCTGGCGTGAGTGATTCAATAACTCATGCATTCGTGTGAATGATTCATTAAAAGATCCGGCATGTGATGAGTCATTTGTTTATGAATCAGACTGTGCAGTTTGCGATGTATGTTTATTGATTCATTAAAAAGAACCGTCTCACTCTCAAGAGTACTTTATTAGTGAATCAAACTGCTGGTATGGTTTTGCGTATGCTCCGAGAACACAAATGAAAAGTAAAACAAGCTATAGTGTCTTTGTTTTGCAGTACAGATTTTTTTTTATCTCATCACATTCAATTCAGACAACAAGGTCACAAAAACTGCTGAACGGCAGCGCAGGACAAACCGAGTGAACAACTCTTTTACGGCAGGGTAAAAAATTATCTCTACTCTGAAATAGGAGACTATATGTATGTAAGAATTATCTAAAAAATGTTGGTGAGTACACACAATTACACCCCTCTGGCAAACAGGTCTTTTTTGGGCTTGCTGCTGATTATCACATTTATCTAGATGTCTTTGAGCACTGGGGGAAGCTGGTCCAGAAGTTTACTACCTGGCAACAACCTCTCGTGGGGCATCCCACACCTGCTGGGCCCCAGGTGTGCTCCCTCATGTTTTTTAGGGTTCTGGCCTGCAGAGAATTCCCGCAGGGTTTTCCCATTACTGCTGAGAGAGAGCAGCACAGAATATCTGCCAATATACACCCTGAGTAGTGTGCAGTGTAATGTCCAGTGTGAGTTGATCTTGGTTGTTTTATTTATTAGTTGAGAGTAATTCGCATCTGTGTTTATTATGGAACTGATTCATTATGATGCCAGGGGTAATACACAGTGTGTATAGAAAATAATCACCCCCTTTAAAATAATCACATTGTGTTGCTTTGCAGCCTG
>NW_015618766.1:0-1229 GCF_001515605.1 Sinocyclocheilus anshuiensis
GAAACATCAAATCAGTTTTTAAAGCGATCACTATTTACAAGTGCAAGACATGCATTGAGACCACCAGGAAGAACATAAATCGGTAAAGGAGGAGTTTATTGAAGATTACAGATCAAGAGTGATCCAGAACACTTGGAAGTGAAGCATGCAGATACTGAAGAACCAAGAGGTTGGTGTTTATTCTTGATTCTGCATTAACGATGCTCGTGAAACATTAAGGTTATAAAACTTTAGGTCATCAGATTTTATGATTGTAGTCAGTAATGTAGCCTGTGATAAATGTAAAGATACCTTCATATGGAAATTGACTGACGCAAAGTTAAAGATGCTCACTGATATTAAAACTACTTTACTATCAGAAGTACATTTTATAGATAATGACAGTTGACTGTAGCAATGTCAACCATGTGTTGCTGGAGTCTAGGCCTACTACATAGGCTATAATATGATATAGTAAATAATATGTATTTTTCACAACAACAAAAAAAAAATTCTGACATCACTTACTCTCATATCATTCCAAATCTGTATGAATATGTTCTTCTCCAGAACACACGTTTTTCCTTTATTTGTTTTTTTAAATAATTAACACCCTAGCAACTGCATAACAGAGCTTTGTTCTACTTTAGTATGTATTTGTATATTGAGTTTGTATTGCTTTGTTATTGCATATGTTTACTCGTATATTTGACAATTGTTTCCTACGTTCAGTTTCCAGTCTTGATTTAACTTCAGGTCAGTTTTTCTCAAAATGGGAAAAACTGAATTCACACATTTAAGGTTAACTGACTCCTTTACACATTCAAGTTAAATCAAGACTGGACACAGAATAGAGGAACAGATTGATGAATGCAATCAACACTTTGTTGATTTAAAATTCGTTAATGAAAAAAGTTCATAGGTATGGTGTTTTGTATAGATTTTAATGCTAACATAATAATAGATAATGGTGTAGTTAACGAAGCATTTAATATTTCTCATTACAAAAACATACATTTCTGTCTTTGACTTTTTTCTTTCTTTCATTTTAGACCTGATGGAAGAGAATGTGGAGGAGAAACATCATGTCAAAACTGAAGTCTCTCACAGAATGAAATTACATTTTTATTAAGAAGAGGCAACAAAAATTTCACTTGCCCTCAAAATATTACCATACAAACTAAGTCTTGAAAATCACATGAGAATTCACACAGAATCCCTGGAGGACAACCTGAGCATTCATTCAAAGG
>NW_015618767.1:0-1229 GCF_001515605.1 Sinocyclocheilus anshuiensis
GTCTCCCTCGCCGTCATCCGCTCCCACAAAGAAGCGCGGGTGATCGAAGTCCTCGTGTACAGACATGCTCACCACAGACAGCTGTCAGACACTCACAGAGTCCCAGCAGAGGTTCATATGAAGGTTAGAGCCTCCCAGGCCTCCTCCTGCTCCTCACAGCCGCTCATCTTCACCGTCTCTCTCTTGAACAACAGCTGAGTCAGGGCCAGTTTCTAATGCTTTTGAAAGAAGGCTCTTAGGCTCACCCAGGCTGCATTTACTTGATCAAATACACAGTAAACATAGTAATATTGTCAAATATTCTTACAATTTAAAATAACTGATTTCTATTTTAAAATGAAATGTATTCCTGTAAGGACTAAGCTGACATTATTCACATACTTTTGGCTATGTAGTATATTGTCAGTGGCAAATTAGTGTCCACTATAATGTAAAAATATTTTATCTAGTTTAAGAGTGCAAACAAAATCAAGTTTTAAGAAATGCACTATGTACTATTCATATGTTTTGAAAAACTTTAGGAAAGGATTAAATTGAATGAATCTAAAAACATCATGCAACATCAAGTAAAATGTAATATATGTGAGTGTACACACCTTTTTAATTTCCACAATTCTTCAAATATATTTTTCATGGTAAAAAGCTTTTTCACAAATATGATCAATTAATTCATAAATATTACATATTTATGGAGTCAAACCAAGTGACATTATACAACCTAAACTACCCTTGTCTTGTAATAAAAGTCAAATCACCTGATATTTTAAAAGGATAGCTCTGTTGTGTTCCATAAAAGATGACAGTTTTCTTTTTTGTCCCTTTAAGAGACCTTGGCACACAGGCATGTGGGTCTGATCCTCTCAATAGTATCATTTTCTGTTTTAAGTATTTTTTTTTCTTCACGTTGGTTGGATCACAACTTTGTTAGTTGCACCACGTGACTGATTTGGCACACAACATTTTTTTTTTCAAACATCAAGAAGTACAGTATTTTTGTTAATATTCTTTTCTAACGAATATTAATAAAATATTACGCATTTTTAATTAGGCTTTTCATTGCCATCAGGACATTTGTATCACTCTTACATTTTTGAATGATCTCACCTCTAAACAAAAAATATTAATACAGAAATTAAAAACCATGTTCAGAAAAAATTCAAAATTCAAGTAATTGTATGAACTGCACTAGTGTTGTCACAGTACCAAAATTTCAGTATTCGGTACCGATA
>NW_015618768.1:0-1229 GCF_001515605.1 Sinocyclocheilus anshuiensis
TTTCAGATGTAAGAACACTGAGTGGCTTTTCATCATCAAAAACTCAGAGCTTGAGGGAGGTGAACAGGGCTCTCGAGCTTTGTTTATGCTGCAGTATACTTTGATCACGCGGCTTTGTTTGGGTTGATTGCGCTGGTGAGGGCAGATCCCACAGAGATGTATCTGCTCCATGGGGCTAATGGAGAAAACACACAGTGCTGGACTGACCGGATAACAGAAACACATTAATTGTCTGGGTTCTGCTGGCTGTGGGGGTTTTGTGGATCTGAGCTGAAGAGAAAAGGTAATTTCAGTACAGAGGTGAGCCAATGCCATGTGGTGCTGTAAACATGTTCCTATACTGTTTCTTACCATTGTTGTGTTATTCTTCCTTTCTTCCTACTCTCTTCCCATCTCTATCCATCATACATTCACTGCTGCCTTAATCTCATCCTTTTTCTCTCATGCCTTTTTTGCCCTGGCAGCAGTTCCTATGACGCAACTAAGAAAACAGATTGGCACAGCAAAACTTTAGATAATGATCTGATAGCTTTGAAAGTGAGAAACAGAGAGAGATGTTTTTGACTCAAAAGAGAGACCTTTGAAGTTATATTAGATACAATTGTTTTCAAGCCAAGATAACAATATTTACCCAACAATTCCAGAAATAGAGCATTCTGTGTAGGCTTGGAGAATATTCCCCTAATGTTCTTGTAACCTCTATATTCCGGTACATTTAATTTTGATATTTCGGTAACACTTTACAATAAAATTTCACTTGTTACCATTAGTTAACTACATTAGTTAACATGCACTAACATTGAAACATACTTCTAAAGCATGTATTAATCTAAATGTTAATTTTAACATTATTTAATGGACTTGAGCTAATATGAAATAATAATGAACAGTTGTATTTTTATTGACTAATGTTAACAAATGTTTACTAATGGGACCTTGCAAGAGTTACTGTTTTTTATATTGTATTTTTCTACAATTTTATATAAAAACACATACATTTATTTTAATATTTAATACCACGACACACAAGCATTACCACCTCCTTTACAGCTTGCAGCTGCAGGTCTTGAGGCTGATTAACTGTTCTGACCCAACAATGACAGCCTCTTCCCTCCCTCCAGCTTTTACCAGATCGCTTCTCGCCTTGTCTGTCCATATCAAATCTCTCTGTGTTTCCACAGGCTGAAAGAGGTTCAGATGGTTTAAATGCTTCATTATCTTTTATTTTA
>NW_015618769.1:0-1228 GCF_001515605.1 Sinocyclocheilus anshuiensis
ATGTACCCTTATGACTGGTTTTGTGGTCCAGGGTCACATATATTAATGATACTTAATATAGTATAATATAATATTTAAAACTAAATGCAACACTTATTTTAGGATATTTTATTATAATATAATATAATATCTAAAACTAAACGCAACAGTTATTTTAGAATATTTGCCACTACTCATTCATTTAAATTAAAATGAAATTTATCTCTTATTGAATAATAATGATATGTAATTATTAATCCTATTTTTATAATATAATATAAAAATATAATTATACTATGTAAAAAATATATTTGGCACTGCTCATTCATTTAAATTGAAATTAAATATATATTTTTTTTAATTGAATACTAATTGTGTAATAAAAATATTGTGTAATAAAATATAATTATTATAAATTATATTTTAATATCATAAAATGTAATAAATTATTAATAATTTAACAATTAAATATTAATGATAATATAATATAATTTTAGAATATTTGGCACTTCTTATTTATTCAAGTAGGTAAGAAACCATTTCAAATTGCAGTGTAACCACTGTTTACTACGCAAAGTGACAAAATGTGAACGATAATGAGTCTTAACCTTTTTCTGGGCTCCACGGGTAGCGGAACACCAGACACGGATTCTTTCGGGCCTAATCCGATGCCTAGCATGGAGGCGATCTTTCCTGAGTTTGCACCTGCTGCATTTACCACGACGGCACACTCCACGGGCTGATACTCCAGACTGTTGGGCATCCGCACCTAAAACCACATAACCTTCTGTTATGCTACTAGTGCACTTAAACTTTAAAGCACCTAAATAAGGCAAACAAGTTTCAAAACAGTGTGCTGTTCTGAGAAGGCATATGAACTTACATTAACATATTTTATCCTTTGGACATTAAGAACCTCTCCATCTGTGGTTTCTGCCAAATTTGCAGCACATTTAAATCCTAAAAATTCAAGAGAATCAACTTGAGTTCTGTTTTGAAAGTAACAATGTAACGTTAAAAAAAAAGCCAGTTAAAAAAGTACCAAATGTAGGACAACATGCACTAATTTGGTGTTAATTTGACAAACTTTAACATATTGTAGTTGGGAATCCTGACCTGTGACCTCTCCAAAGCACTGATAGACTCCCATAGACACGGCCTTACGTCTGAGAGCGTTCAGGAGAGACCAGGGGTCAAACCAGCCCTCGTTCTCTAGTCCTTAGTGAGGAATAAATATGTCACTCAGCAA
>NW_015618770.1:0-1229 GCF_001515605.1 Sinocyclocheilus anshuiensis
AGTGCTGCTGGGTAAATGTTTACAGGTCGAGAAGCGGGACATTTCAAATCTCCATTCACCAACTCGCGTTGATGAGCATTTCTCGTGATATTCTCGTTTTAGACTCGACAGTCGAGGGGGAACAACAGAAGCACTTTAAAGCGGCTGTTCTCCGAGATGCAGCACGTAATGACAGCTGGAATTGTGTTATTTAAGTTACTGTATTTATCTGTCATTCATGGTTTGGACATTTTGAAAACACCAAGGCAATTTCATAGTTTATGGGAGAGTGTTTTCATCGATACAGTTCATGCATTATGAAAAGTGTTAGACAAAGGCCATTTGAACATCTGTATAATAAATTCTTATTGTATAATACCAGCAATTTCAGTGATATACATGCACAGCAGTACATCAGAAATGCTAAGACTTAAAGGAATGTTTTCGAGAATTAGAAAAGACGTAGGGTTATTATTATACAAAAAAATAAGAGCATTTTGTCTTTATTAGGCTATCTTTTGTAAACTGTTTTGACTATACTTACAGAAAAGTACCAAAAGGTACTACAGTACCACCATGTTTTTTTTTTTTTATGTATCATGGTACTACCATGGTATTGTTGGGAAAAATGCTAATTTATTATTATTTAAAATATATATATATATCAGTTAACTTTGGCAGCCCTAAAATGCTACAAAAAATTACTACCAATTAACTTAAAAAAAAAAAAAAAAAAGGGAATTTTTTTAAAAATTAAACAAATGTGAAAATTCAAAATACAATGAAATTCCAAGTTCTAATAACTCTGCCTTGGAGTATAATGTTAATTTCAGCATGTACTATGGTATATATCAAAGTGCGGTGATATTACCTTCACTGTACCATGGTACTTTTTTTGTAAGGGAAGTAATAAGATGTTATAAAGGGTACCAAAAATACACTGAGAGGATATCATGATCCCAGAGCTCATTTTAACCTGTTGTGACGGAGACAGAGCCATGCAAATTTTGACATATCTCTGAGATCAGCTAGAGAGCAACTAGTGCAACACAAAGCACAGGAAAGGTCAAAGGGCAAAGGTTGTATCAGTGTTATGATACCATACATTCTCTCTCACACAGACACGCACACACAATGCTAGTGCACACGGGCAATTATATGAGCTCCCTGAAGCATGAAAGTGTGGAAAGACCAGCTTTGACCTACGGTGTAATTCTGGTCCAGAAATGACCCGCGTTTCAACAGCACAT
>NW_015618771.1:0-1229 GCF_001515605.1 Sinocyclocheilus anshuiensis
TTAAAGTACAGAATAAGTGCACATTCAACACAATTAAGCATATTTTTTTGTCATGTTGGCCAATATGCCTTATACTGACACCTACTGGCATGGAGGACGCTTCACACAAAAGCATTAGTTATCAATGCTCTGTTAAACAATGATTTATTTATTTTGTGGCCAGATGTCCAAGTGGGTATCAACATAAAGCAAGTAGTATTCGGGAGGTCATGTGATCTCAACATGTCTGCCCCCATGAGGCCACTTACCCCATGTAAAATAAATCATCGTTTTTAGGCTCCTGACTGAAGTCTTCATCTCATGCGAGTGCACATCACTTTAAACATATTTACCAAAAGCACTATTCGTTCAAGTTTCAAACTTTTTTTAATGAGGAAAAAATTAGCCAGTGCACCTTTAACTGATTTCTCGAGTTCATTTCTGCAAAGCCACCGACTCTGCCATTCGATCACGTTCATAGACTGAGTTGTGAACCTCTCTCTCATCCACAAAGTTCCCTAATAATACCACATTCCCCAAATGTGTTTGTAATTTGGGCAATCAGTTTCAGTAATGGATGCTTGTCAGTTTTATAGCTCCTGAACGACAGTCTTGTGACATGTGAGCATCTGATCTGTGCTTCAGTCAAAGTGCTTTACTGCCCTCTTGTGAACGGAGGCTGTAAGTACTTGAAGCTGGTGCTTGAATGACTATTTTAGAAAAGTAGGCCTATGTGGACACTTGTTAAATGGCCAATATAAGCTATTAAGGAAGGACTTTGAAACTAAACTAAAATCTGTTCATTAGTGGTGCTTTGCCATGTCAAGCATCACTATTTCTATTGCTCATACTTAGGTTAGTGATTTGAAACAAAATAACTGGAAGGTTAAAGTGTGCTGTTACTTTTCTAAGTGATCAGACTTACAAATTTTGCCTGGCTGGCAGGCAGTAAAATGGAAGAAATTGGGGCAGAAACCCAAATAAAAATATATCATAGAGAGATTTGACGTTACATAGCAATCTATAAACCACTTAGCAACTGCATAACAACATACTGCCAACCACCTCAACACATAGTGTGTTGTACCTATAATAGTGTTACAATATAATTGTCTTTGTCAATAACACTAAATTAAAGGATTGGTTCACCCAAAAATGAAAATTTGCTGAAAATTTACCCACCCTCAGTCCATCCAAGATGTAGGTGAGTTTATTTCTTCATCAGGTTTGGAGAAATGTAGCATTGCATC
>NW_015618772.1:0-1229 GCF_001515605.1 Sinocyclocheilus anshuiensis
AAATCTGGGGTTCTGATGAAGGAAATGGATGTTTATAAGTCGGTCCTACTTTCAACACTAGTGGCAGAACATTCAGTGTAGCTATGAAGGCTTTTATCGGCCACCATGTTGTTCACAGGTCAACAAGTGTTGATGGATGTGCGGCAGACATGTTGTTGTTTTTGTTGGTGTTCCCAGAGGGAGATGGAGATAATAGTTGTGATAATATTAGCGGCTTTATCTGGATTTTGAGGTGTGCCTCAGTTAAATGCTGACAATACACACATTAAGCATGTTGACTCAAAGATATACACCAGACTATTACTTTTGCTGTCTATCTCTGTCTTCCTTTCTTCACCAGACCATGCCTGAATACTCTGTCTCTAATGAATCTCTGGCATTAGCTCACTCTTGCTCAGACACTGAACAACTCCCTGCGCTCTCTCCACAAGCCTTTAATGTTCAAACAGGGCTTTAAATCAAATGGAGCACATTTCATCCACATTTCGGTGCCGTTTCAGCAAGCTGGCATGAATTTCTCATGAATTCCTGCCTCTCCCAAGTCTTTCAGTAGTCACCATCTCAGTCTTCAATCAGTTGATAACTTGTTTTCTCTGCAGGAGAGCATGTTCGTTCATCTGTGTGCATTTCCTCTCTGTTTTTCCCATTTTTGCTTGACTGACTGACTCACTTGGATTCAATCAGTTATTATGACGTTGAGTTATACTAATTAGGCAAAATCCTATGCAAAAATCTCTGTCTCTGTGTTTATTATCATCCCTCTTGCAGAGATGAGTGTGTCTGCAATGTGAGAGATGGACTGATTGATTAAAGAAAAAAATTCACCCAAATTTAAATTCTGTCATTTTACTCACCCTCATGTCATTCCAAACCTGCATGCTTCTTTCGTCCATGAAACACAGAGGGAGATGCTACTGCTCTCCTGCAAAAAATTAAAGTGGATGGGAACCAGGGGCTGTCACGCTCCAAAAAGGACAGAAAAAAAAAACTACAACTGCGCAATATCAAAGTATTCCACATGTCTTCTAAAGCCATTTGATAGCTTTGTGCAAAGACTGAAATGTATTTTAAAGTCATTTTTCACTGAAGATCTTGCTTGACAGCTGTGGTCAACATTCACTTTTATTATATATGAAAGAGCAGCTTTGACATAAAGCTATAAATAACGCCTTCTGTGTTCCATATAGGTTTAAAAAGATCTGAGAGTGAGCAAACGATGACAGAATTTT
>NW_015618773.1:0-1229 GCF_001515605.1 Sinocyclocheilus anshuiensis
TTTTTTTTTTTATTATTACTACCAATATTGAAAACAGTTGTGCTGAAATTGGTGGAAACAAGTGTCTGTGTATCTTGTACGGTGTGCATTACAAACACAAAATCATACCATCCCATTTTCATATTCCCCACATTCCTAGTCCCATTTTTCCCTCCACACTGGGTTAACAGGCTATGAATATCATGGCAAGTGAATTCACGGGACATAAAACAGCCTGAAGCAAAACGCGGTGTGATGTGTTATATAATCCTAGAAGAGGAAGTCAAGGATGATCCTGTTTCCTCCTCGCATCCAAGTGGGCTCAGTAAGGGCAAAGGAGAAAACAGCCAGAAATGTTTAACTTGTCCTTCTCTAAAACTGCCTCTCAGTCCTTTCCTGTTTGTGGCCTTTTTAAAATTAATAAGGGGAAAAAATAGAGGGTGCACCATGATTGGACTGATCAAAATCAATCTGAGAGGCCATGACTCTTCTGCTACTACATTGTGCACTTCTTAACTGACCTTGCAATAGACCAATCCATGAATGCAAAAAAGGTGACTTCAACAGCTCTATACATCAAGTTCAACTGCTCACCTGGCAACATATCTACAAAAAGATGAATTCCTGGAAAAACAAACCAAACACAAAGTACTTTTGCAAACTAGCTGCATTAAGAGGGTCGTGGGCTTCTTCCTCTCAAGGGCTTCCCTGCAGCGCGCACGGCCACGGGTCGCTCATTTTTCTGCGTTAGCTGTCAGGACAAAAGACTCCTCAGCTCTGTCTGGGACCTGACACTTTTATTAACAACCTCCGTGTCACCCGCACCTCCAAACAAGACAGTTGTTTTTGGGGTGGATTTGACATGCCATTTTCACCCCACTACAGTATTTTTCAATGATAAAAAAAAAAAAAAACAGTTTATTACGGTTTAGCTGTATTCGTCTATGACGCTGAGAGTAATGAAAAGCTGCAGGCTCAATATTTTACACATTGACGCATTTTTTGAAGCACACTTCTACAGGGCATCTATGAAACAATGGGTGTCATAGCCGAAAGGTGCATGTTATTAATCTCCCAGCTCTCCCCATTCAATCTGCTTCTTCCTCCACAAACAGTGTAATGCATTATGGTGCTAAACGAAAGACCACATTTCACGGGCGCACAAAGGCAAGGCTCAGGAGGAGATGACTTCCTCAGACAAAGCGGCCATGCATTACCACTAAAGAGCTTCTTCTGGTTGTTATGAGCAT
>NW_015618774.1:0-1221 GCF_001515605.1 Sinocyclocheilus anshuiensis
ACTGAAGACTGGAGTAATGATGCTGAAAATTCAGCTTCGTCATCATCACATGGAATAAAGTTTAGTTGTAATAATATTTCACAATATTACTGTTTTGTAGTTGATCTGGTAAAGCCAAACGTGTAATTTAATTAATCTCCGGTCAGTTTTATAATGTAGGTTCGTTATTAAATACTTTAATTAATTTTAATGCATATGCATGTAACGTTATTATATTTAAAAAAAAAAGGAGAACTGTTTATTTGCTTCTTTTTGACCTAACGTTAGTTTGCCAAGCCCTGCATAAGAACACAAAACACACATTTTTACAAAACCTTTATATTTAATGATATTTAGGCATTTAGATTGCGTTTAACAGATTACACGCAATATGTTTGTAAAAAGTGTCATTGATACATGTTTGGTTAGTATTTGCACTGTTTTGATCAGCAGATGCCGCCAACCTGTGGCGTGTAATGAGCGCTTCGAAACGTTTCTCCCATTTATACATCAGTCGTTTGTCAACTCACTTTCACCTCCTTATAGGTTTGAACGTTAAACCTATTAAAAACTACTGGTTAACCATTTTAAAACCTAATGATAAGGGACTTACTTGCAAATAATCAACATTCACTGTTCCAATGAATTGAACATCTTCGAGTCCATTTAAAACTTTCTCGTGCATGCTTCTTCTTCTTTATCTACTGTTAGATAGCATGACCAAAAATACACAGTGCTGCCCCCTCTTGCCTTTAAGAATAGCCTAGTTGCCAGCTACTTTGGAGAGGTCCCTGTTTTTTTGTTGATCTTGGCAAAATAACACCATTTAGCGATACAACAGTTAGTTCTGGTCATTTAATCTGATTGATATTATTAACAGCTTTGGGACGTTTTTGTATTGCTCATCTGTGTCCACTGTATGGGAGCAGTGCTGAGTGAAGCTTTTTAGAAAATAAATAAAGAACTATTCGTGTTTCAAAGACAAAATATGGAATATCAGCCCTGACTTGATGTAATTGTGATGTAAATCTTGTTTTCATGAACTGAAAAAGATGCCACTGTGGCCTTAATCAACATTAATCAAGTGATTTTCTACATTTATGCATGTAGCAGAAACTTTTATCCAAAGCGACACCAACATATTCTGAGTGTATCGCTTAAACATATAATACAGATTAGAGTTAATAGTGTGGAACGCTGTTACTGCATTCCTGACATGGATGAGACCCTTAGTCGCCTCTC
>NW_015618775.1:0-1230 GCF_001515605.1 Sinocyclocheilus anshuiensis
AAAAAAAAAAAACAAGAAGTTAACGAGTAGCTTACATTTTAGACCCAATATTGTATTTTTTCCTTTTTTAATTCTATTTTTGCTCTGCTGACAGAAATAACTCCAAACAAAACTAAAAAGCAGAATGAGCGAAAGGTTCAATGTCTCGCTCATAAAAACCTACACTTTATGCAAAGTATCATATGTAATAGTTAAATTAAAACAAACAACTGGGTGTAACTTTTTTTTGCCATTTTCATGTTACTCTGTATGTCATGATGACAAATCCATCTTTATAAAAACCCTCACAGAGAGGCTTCATACTATATTAAAACACTTTATGTAGGGAGCAGAGAGTAGCGGTACAGCATAATGCACTAACTGACGGTACATTACTGTCTTTTACAGTGTAATTACACACAAAACAACACTTATATGTGGTGGGAAGTGGGTGACCCATTTGTTGTAATGTTGTCTTGTGTGTATTTATGCGTGTGTTTATTTCATAGAGATAAAGACAGTGTATTGTGTCGAATAACTGATTTGTTCTTTGCTCCTGGGGTGACTCTCATCCCCATAGCAAAGACGAATCGAGTGCCACCCTACTTTAATAATGCATCTCTCCCCGACTGATAATAACACAATAATTTATTTCAGGACCAAGCATTTCCATTAATGAATGTTTCGTCAAAAACAGGATCTCAATAAATGATAGCCACCCAGGTGTCAACTGCATAACCCAACATCTCAATAATGCGTGTCAGCTGGTGCACTTTGTCATAAAAACCACGGCTTGCCTGGTGATGTCATTTTTGTCTTAAATTCATAAAACTATGGCGCACAATGGAAGGTCGAGTTTTCAGCAAACAGGAATGGCACTCTGTCACCATGGTGATGTGATCCTGGGATGACATTAATATTGGTTTATGAGAAGGAAGAGAAACACTTTCTTTTCCTCTGTGTTTGTTCCCCTGCGTGGAGAATGCAGCTGGAGTCTCGCTTATCTGTGCACGTAACCCCAGTTGGGCTCTTTTGATGGCTGCGTTATTGTTTATATACGGGTCGTATTAACCTCAGATGGAGCAGGGGAGAGGGGGATCAAGGCGAGCTGACCCACATTCACATGCATTTGGATCTGTGTGCATTGGGGATGATGCATGTATTCTGTGAGATTGTATTGTAGTGTTTGTTTGCATTTGCTGTGCGTGTAAATACCCTCAGGGCTGTGCTGGTCCATGTCGACCCAGATCA
>NW_015618776.1:0-1230 GCF_001515605.1 Sinocyclocheilus anshuiensis
ATACATTAGCGAATGTGGACACAGTGGAGTCCGACCAGTTCCTTATTCCTGTTTGGCTGGGTGACCTGGAGGTTTGATGTTGCCCAACCCTGACTCGTTAGCATTCAGGGTGTGATCGTACAGTACGCCATCCTCAGTGACATCACAACACCAAAACAAACTCCTCATGCTTCACGGGCAACTCTAACACAGCTGAGGGAAGAACTCAACAATCACACATCAAGAGCCCGAGGCTGAACTAATGTCAACATGTGGCTAAAGAATCGCGCAGCCTTCAGTATAAAGAGCACAACAGTCGGTTCCGGAAGTAAAAATCGCATTAATTTACTCCATATTGTAATTTATTTTAAAGATAATTTTAAAGACAGACACACTTTGAGCTATGAGGTTGTTAATTCATAATATATACTTTTATCGAAGCCATCAGTTCACATTATTTCAACCCAAATAATCGTGTTTACAAGTGGAATTCCTGGTGAAAAACTACATTACCCATAATTCTGCACAACATCTCCACCAATCAGAGAATCAAAACAAGCAAATCGCAGTTTAGCACACACCCTCTACTGAGAATGACTCAGTAAATCAATATATGTTTGATATATTATACAATATAAATTAATTGTTTACTACTATTTAAATTAATAGCTTTATATCTCTTTTTCACTTTGAATATGTCATTGGCAACGAATCATAGGATTGTAGTTCACTAAAGCCATCTTTTGCCTTCGTCTTTTTGGCTGATTTTCAAATACTTTTTTTGTTGTTGCTTAAAATCAAAGTTTGTGATGCTGTGATTCACCTTGTAGCTGGTTTGTTTGGTTCATGGCTTATGACTCCTAAACAAAGACTTTTTAAAATCCCTTTTGGAAAAAATAGTTTCAGAACTAAAGCCAATTAAAAAGTGGATGAGCAATGTGACGCTCTATTTGCTTCCCTTCACATCTCTTGATTTCAGAAATGAATCAAGCCAAGCATCACTACTACTGTGCATACTTTTTTTTCAAAATTCATAACCTTACAGTAAGTTTTAAACACCATCCTGCAGTTATTATGATTCCTCAAAATCATGTGTTGTTGATGAAAGGTGTCCTGCTACTTTACTATGTGTTTAGATGCACCATTTTCACCTGCTGGACCAGAAAACAGGTGAAAAAATCCCACAGATGCACATTGAATGACCGGGCGACATCAACAGATCCAAGCAAAGGCAGAACAACAAGCTAAAAA
>NW_015618777.1:0-1229 GCF_001515605.1 Sinocyclocheilus anshuiensis
TCTTTTACCGTTAAATTCACGGTCATTTTTTACAGTGTAGGGATGGAGGACATTATATGACAATACAAAGGCATCATACAAACAGTTTAAATAATGCCAGTGGAGTTGCTGCAAAAATGGACAGTGCAAGCAGGTGTGCAGTTCTGTTTCATGAGATCTTTGTCTCATCTAACATCCTGTTATGCAACTTCTGTTTAACCACAAGCTGTCAAATGGGAGTATGAAGGGTACTACAAGAGGCCATACATTTTCCTGTTTCATGCACTGTGGTTTTTCACCCCATCATAAAAAATAAAAAATTGCATACATAGAATATGAACACAATCTCAAACATACGTTGCCTGCATTATTATCTATGATAAAAAGTGACATTACTATAATATGTATTTTCATTTGATGGGCCACTGGGCCACTTTTGCAAAGAAAAGCTGATCTGTTCTGTGCTGCACACATAAGGGATGTAGGACAGAATTTTCAGTAACAATTCTAATTTGCCGATTTGCGGCTCAAGAAACATTTACTGTTATGATCCGTGTTGAATATGGTTGTGCTGCTTCATGTACTGTACTTTAGTGTAGAAACACTTTGGTCAACAGAAAATTATATGTATATCTGTCTCCTATAGAGAGACAATATTAACCCCACTTTCAGGAGGACACATTTTTATTAGAAAAAAAAATAAGATGATAAAAAAGCAAACTTAAAAAAAATACAAGAAATAGTTCCTAACTAATAAATATTCATGACCATGGATATTATAAAAACAAGAACAGGCGATCTTATTGTTTTAAGGTATATGAGTAAACAATATATTTAATTTCTAAAATTTAAATGTTAGTAATTTTTTAGCATACTGCAACATTTCCTTCTCCACACTGAAAAAAGGAGGAAAGAAAATCTTAAGTCCATGTGAGAATGATCCTTACAAGTGTTACCTTGTAAGTTTAATTACTTTGGAAGTGTACTTTGCTGTTTCATATAATTCCTTTAATTCTGCTTTTGCATTACCTTTATTGTTTTGATGGACCAACATCCTGTCTCTGACTGATGGGATCCCCAGAGAAACACTGGACAAAATATTAACATCATAAAATGCAAACCGGTATATAAAATTACCAACAGGTTATTTTTAATTAGAAGTTTGTCAAAGCATTTTTTCCCCAACAAAAAGTTGCAACTTTCTCACGCTCTTATTATTATTGAATCTGTTGTGTGTTTGCTTGAAGGAA
>NW_015618778.1:0-1227 GCF_001515605.1 Sinocyclocheilus anshuiensis
CGAGAGCAGAGGAAAAAGTGATAGATTATTCATTGCGTGCTTTCCATTTATCAAAACGGAGCAAGAAAGTGTCAGATGGGATATTTTACGTAACCAAAGATGGTTTTGCTATTTTGACCTCACTTACCAGTTACTTAGTGTAGGATCAGTTACAAGCTTCATCAACACCAGCCTTAAAGCAATAGTTCAACTAAAAAATGGCATTCTGTCATCATTTATTAATGTTGTTCCAAAGGCTCAAAGCTAAGTGGTGCTAACCATAACATTACAGGTTCAAATCCAAAATATGCTTATACTTTAGTATTCTAGATCATACAAAGAGTGTCTGTTTTACTGTATACGCTTTTGTGGATCAGAAGCAGTGATATTATGCAGAATTGGACATGCAGGTGGTGTGTAACAGCTCATCGTGGCTTTTTGGAGTGCTTTAGAATGGGCTAACAAGAGGAAAAAAGAACCCCGTGGTGGAAGACACTCCCCCAGTGCAGACGTGACACCCACACGTACGTTTCTGTGGCCGTTTAGCCCGGCTTGTGTGTGTCTTTGTGTGTGTGCCAGCATGCCAGAGAGTTACATCACCATAAGGCCATGCCATGCTGTGGCTCAGTGGCGGAGACACGGACGGCGGGGCCTGTACAGATGGAGACAGAAGGTTTCTGGTGAGGTGAGGGTGTGCCTGTGAGATACAGAGAGAGAAAAATGTGTTTGTGTGGTACTGTATTTATAAAGCAGGGTAATTTTGTGGAATTATGGGTGATTTTGTGCATATGTGAGGGGCTTGTTTTTGCCTGCGTTTGCGTGTTTGTGTGCAGGAGGCCTTTTCTGCCTTTGTGTAAAAGGTTTGCCCTCTCAGAATGTGATGTGGAGCTCAGGGAGGCCAAAGATTGGCCTGCTCAATGCTGCCATCTAGAGGTGGCGGATGAAAGTCCTCTAGGGGCCTCTGAAATCACAGTTTGGAAGTAATGTGGATGCCTATGGCGCAGCACAATGACAAATGTCTCCAAATGCCACATTATGTTTCATTCAGCTCAGTTTTATGACATGCCATCACATTCGGTTTTAACATGCGTACTGAGTGTGCACTAGATCTCATTCCACATGTACTTGTCAGATTCACCCTGGGAATGTGAGTGCATTTCATGCATGTCCTCCCGTCGGGATGCATAAAGGCTGTAAGTGTGTGAGAGAGAGAGAGAGAGAGAGAGAGAAAGTGCTCTCTAAATATCA
>NW_015618779.1:0-1230 GCF_001515605.1 Sinocyclocheilus anshuiensis
CTCTCACGGCATGATTGTTCCTCTCTTTTGCTGTCACCTCTTGCTGTAAAGGCTAAGGGTTAAACTAGATAAAAAATCTATTAAAAAAAGACATAAAAAATCTAATATTTACTTTTGTACTTTTTATAATTTTGTATATTCTAAAATGAAATAGATTACATATTATATATACACACACCATTATATCACACGTGTTGATCTTAGTAGAAGTCCAAATCCATATAAGTGAGAACTGTTGCTAAACGGCCTTTTTGTTTTACTGTTGTAGACATTGATGAGTGTCTGAGCACTGTGGATGGAGAGCCTGTGTGTGACCATAATTGCCATAATTATGTGGGGGGCTTTTATTGCACTTGCAGATTGGGATACCAACTCCATGATGATAAAAGACACTGCCCTGGTAAGATACCGGATACCAGAACAGATGAAACCCCTGGGCTGTAGTTTTTCTGCTCATTGATTATGAAATATATGGGACATTATATGATATTATACAATATTGTGTACATTCATTTTCAAGCTAGTTACAATAAATGCATCATAAATAGCATGTAAAGCTCTGAGACACATTAAAGATTGCTTATTGTTGTCTGTTCAATGAAACATTGTTTTGATAGACCATCAATGATTCCATGCACACTGACTGCCTATGTATTTCCATTCAAATCTTAGTGCTACGCAAGCTTCCACTATTGTATACTCATATAGTGTATACTCACTATTTTATACTCACAACTGTGGTAGATTATTATATAGTATATTATATTCAACCATAAGATACCTTTAGTGTTGATTTTGTCCTGTCATGTAACACTTCCTCAAGATTTAATTTTGTGTTAATATTCTCACAATTTCCATACACGCTAAATTGGAAATTGTGGTGGCCACTGAAACTAAACGCAGAAGCAATTGCGCATAGAGTCCATTATTGGCTACAAGAGCCATAAAAACTCTTTGATTATGCAACTAAAAGCTCTCTTAAAGGGATAGTTCACCCAAAAAATGACAATTCTGACACCAGTTAATCACCCTCATGTTGTTCCAAACTTGTTTCTGAATACCAAAGAAGAACTTTTAAAGTTTCAACTGCTTGTGTGCATACAATACAAAACAACAGACTTTCATGTACTGTCATTGTATGGATTAAAACAAAATTGTGTTCACAATTTAATTTACTTTTTTTTTTTTTTATGTACTACAGTATAGTACATTTAGCATTATCACTGATCT
>NW_015618780.1:0-1231 GCF_001515605.1 Sinocyclocheilus anshuiensis
CATATTCATATAGTATGCTGTGTCTGAACCCGCTCAGTCATTCACTATTATGGGTTTTTCACCGTTAAGACAAACAACAGTTTTGAGTCAGATACAGCATAAAATTGGATTCGGTTCTGATTTGGGAATGCATGGAAGAAAACATTACTGTAGGTATTTCCATTTCTTCACTCCCACCTTGTTTAACAAAATCACAGCCTCTTGGTTCAATCCAGTTATGTTAAAGGTGTCCCCTGCCTCTCCGTCCACGATCATAAAGTCCATCCGAGCGTTTTCACCCAGGTCTGCATCTGTTGCCGAGAGACGACCGATCTCCACCCCGGGGACGGCCAATTCAGAGACTGAAAATGACCACATACCTGCAGGAAACAGGGATGGTAAATAATCAGGCAAAAACACAGCCATAACATAAAATTAGAACATCATCATTGATCTCATTACATGAGATTACGGCATCCGTACAAACACCCTACAGCCTTTTCAATTCAGTTTGACCTGTATACTAAACTAGACTTTCATAAAAAACACTGCAAAGGAAGTCAAGCCTGGCCTTTTGTTCTTAAAGACAGTTTTGTTTTGCAGTTATAAGACCGTTTAATAACCGGCTCTTCTGTCTTTGTGTGCGGCGGCTATATCGCGGGCCAAAAATACAATTCTAAAAAGAGAAAACCTGCCTCAGACTGTTTAAACCTAATTAGAGACAGCAAATAACGCAGGCAATCTACTGCATTCCATAAGAGAATGAAAAGTGTTTCTCATCTCACGAGAGACGCGCATCAGATCTTATACCATGATCAATCACGATAACAGAAACAAATGTGTTGCCAAAGAGTTCTGAGTGGTTCTCAGTTAACTTTTATGTGGTTTCTAGGGTGTTTTGGGTGGTTGCTTAATGAATCAAGTCAAAACAGTGATATTCCGGTCCATAAATACAGTTCAGGTGTTGCTGCAATGTAAGTCTATGATTTTTTCATCCCTTTTATCATCCATAAGGCACGTCTGAATGCTTTCAAAAGTAACAGCACACCTGTCCTAAACAAAGCATGTGATTTGAGGAATCATTCATGTTTGTACCACACACAGATCAGTTACTGATTTTACATAGTTCTATAGTTTAGATCAATTAATTTTATTCGATTTTTATTGGACAATCCCTCATTTTAAATATGAGTAATTGTAACTGTGATCAGTGTTGGGAAGGTTACTTTGGAAATGTAATAGCTTACAGATT
>NW_015618781.1:0-1231 GCF_001515605.1 Sinocyclocheilus anshuiensis
ATCCTAGTTTAATGTGCAGAGACAACTAAGCTAATTGTAGGTCGAGTGTAAACACTGACTACGACTTTGTAGTGCATTAATTGAGTGGTTATACAATAACCTCTCGCTCAGCAGTTCAAAACAAAGCAGAATATACAGTTATGATCATGCATATATAGTTTATATGCTACTAAATGTCTCAAACAAAACTTCAGGTATCTTGGGAATGGGAAAGGCTTGGGAGGGACTGTATAAAGTGCTGCGGTGATGACGCATCTTTTTAAGCCAACCCGAAATTAACATCGCCTTGCTTCCCTTTTCAAAAAGCCAGTAGGATTTTGCATTATTGTTGGAAATAAGCTCAGTGACAAATTAAAAAGTTTATGATTCTTACACATTTTCTTCATCAAGATAATCTTTCCAAATGAATACAACTAAATGTGTAATGTAAATGCATGGTAAAAATCAAAATAAATGACATATTTCAATAGGAATCCATGCGATTGGGAATTTCTCGCATGCAGAATTAGAAAATTCATAGCATTCTAACTAACAAAACACTGCCTGGTTTGGCCTTTGCCTTTGACTGCACATGTAGAATAGTTTGCTAGAGCACAACAAGGCTGTGAAAGCGCACTAGTGAGTAAATGAGTTTTCCTGTTCGGCAGACCTTATTTCAGGCATTTAACCACAAACCCATTCAAAAGACCCATTGACTGTGGGACGATGGAGCTGGAAGTGCTAAAATGCTCCTAAGGGCCAGATTTACTAAACAGGGCAAATTAATGTGAGACCGCAATCCCATAAAAGCACTGATGGGAATGTTAAGTTCTACTGATCTACTGACAATATACAAATTAAAGAACACAGATGCAGATCGTTTCCATATCGATCAACAAAATCTGTGCAAATTAGCGTGAAGTCGCAAAAGAGCAGAGCGGATGACAATCAGGTGCAGTGGAATCTACCAACAACACAGAAGCAAAGTGGGTCAAGACATGCTTTTATGGAGCGTTAAATAATGGTGCAAATATCTGTAAACTGACTAGCGCAAACCATAACAAAATCACATTGCGTGATTCATGTAAACACTCGCCTCCTATAAATGTTGCATCTGAAAGTGAAACTCCTAGAAATGCATATGCAATAAGATCAGCTGCAAAAATAACTGTCCACGCCTCTTCAACGCTAATGTTTCACATTACTTAAAGTAATCTGATTACGTAACTCACGTTACTTGTAATGTGTTACC
>NW_015618782.1:0-1232 GCF_001515605.1 Sinocyclocheilus anshuiensis
AAATGCTTAACTGCTTAGATAGTGGAATTACCTTTGTAAATGTTGGCCCTACAGTCATCAAGAGATTTAAGGTTGCATATTTTTTCTCCACACTCTAATTTTCACTGACAAAAGAGCAGCCTGTTTGAAAACTGCACCTGCGCTTCAACAGTGGATTTGAGTCATGTGCTTTAGCAGGGTTTCTTAGTTTAGAGTTGCACAGTCAACAAGTGATAAACCACTGGCTATCTTCAAGCTTTTCAAAAGAGCTGTAGGAATGATTTTTTCTGAATGAGTGTGACCCTGGGCAGATTGTGAAGTTAAGAGGTTAGAGTTTGAACAGCTGGTGTCCTCCTTGAGAAACTGCCTAACAAGGTTCAGAAAACTCAGATCTGTAAATATGTCTGCATAAAGAAGCACTAATTGTGAATATAAATATATTATAGAGTCTTTAAAACCATATATATAATCATATAAATATGGTGAGTATTGCCATGTATTACCTTGTTTTACAGATGTTTATTGAGAGAGTTTCTTTTATGTAAATGGAGGTATTTGCCCTTTCTCTAAAAACAATACTATAGCTGCAAGAGATGCTGCATGACAATGAGATTGTCCTATCATGTTTCCTAGTCATAGATGGAGTTTGGAAAGACCCTAATGCTTTTCTGCCTCAGGTATGCAATACATTAACCAATACCTAAAGGAGGCATTTCAGATGTTGTGCTTAAAAGTTAAGTAACTTGTCTGACTAATACTCACAAAAATCTGTAAACTCAAATATAGTCTTGAATGCTGTAAAGATTTAATCAGCTGGTATCATTGACCTGATCATGTAAATCTATTCAGCAGCTATATTTCATGAATTTATGAACAAGCTGTTTCTATTATACACGGCCATTCAAAAAGTCTTTTATGCTCATCAATGCTGCATTTATTTTATAAAATGCAATTAAAAAGTAATATTGTGAAATATTATTCAAAATAGCTGTTTTCTATTTTAATATATTTTCAAATTTAATTTATTCCTGTGAGGACCAAGCTGATTTTTCAGCAGCCATTACTTCGGCCTTTAGTGTCACATGATTTAGTGCTCAAGAAACATTTCATATCATTAATGTTGAAAACAGTTTTTAAGGAATTTTAAGGATTATTTGGTGAATAGAAAGTTAAAACATTTTTTTTTTACATTGTATGTCTTTATAGTCATGTTTGATAAAAGTAATGTATCTTTGCTTAATAACAGTTTTAAT
>NW_015618783.1:0-1232 GCF_001515605.1 Sinocyclocheilus anshuiensis
AAAACCGTTACCTTCTCTCTGGAGTTTCTGTAGTGCAGTCAGGTGTTTCCTTGTTTTCGCTCTCTGAGTTCTGTAAAAAAGGGAAAAACTTTTACATCAGCAGTACTAAATCAAGGCCCTCCGCTCACTGGCTTGTGAGAAAGACGGGTGAGAAATTATGACGTCAAGATCAAATGTGAATATACGGAACAACAACGCAAGACGTCTTCCACAGCATTTTATAGATTGTGATTAGATGGGGTCGGAAAGCACTAGAACTCTTATCTCGCAGGCACTCGAGAGTGAGATGCATCCTCTGGTTACATTTTTATCAGTTAACTGTGTTTACACAAGAATGTGTGGTTTCAGTTCAACTTAGCATAGACAGTTTTGCAATTTTAGACCTTCTGTCTAAGCAGAAAAAAATTAAAGTTCTTTACCGGCAGTTTTAGTTGATGGTTAAAGCTTATGATCCAGCCTCTTTACCAGATCCCATCCAAAGACATCGAGTTTGGTATCCAAAACCAGTTAACATTGCATTTTGTCGTAACCTGTCTTCTATGAGCCACAAGGCAGACATAGGAAGTTGTGTAAGAGCAGAATGCAGGAAATGAAGTGATGGTTGAAAAAACTGCAGGGTTTATTGAATAGCCGGTTTCAATACTCAGGCTTACTTTCAACAATTGTTCAGCACTAATTCAACAAATGTTATTATACCCAAACAGAAGCAACAGAGAAATCACGGCTTTACAATAAATGATTATACTGTGTGATTGATTCAATGATAAATTATTAAATGATTATAAATTAATTACAAATGCAGATAAAACAAGACAAATGTGTGGTCGTTCTCTTGAAGGATCTAAGAATTTTTTATGTGAGAGTTCAAGCTTCAAGTTCAAAAATGTAAAAAAAAAAAAAATTCCGAGCTTCTGTTTGTAAATCTCACTTTTCTTCATGACATTGTTTTGAATAAACCACAATATAAACTTATGATGCTGGGCATGAAATGAAAATCGCATGATTTGGGAACCCTTAAAATATTCCAAAAACATAGAAAAAGCACATTAAACATCATTATTTTAAATATGGGTGTATTGTTAAAATGTACAGTACATATCATTAGAAAATAAACCCAGAAAATACCCTGTGTGACAGACCAGTAAAACAGAAGAAAATGTACAGCACCACTCACAGTACAGAGCACAAATAAAATGTTTAAAGACCTCATGGTGAAAATCATTTTTTATCCC
>NW_015618784.1:0-1233 GCF_001515605.1 Sinocyclocheilus anshuiensis
CTGGTCTTGGGGTTCATCTACTACTCTTCTGGGAAGCTCCATTTGCACGTATGGGGCCAGAAGCCACGTGAGTATTGCCTCCCATTGCCATCTATTTGTTAATGTACGTCAGGTTGTGACCTCTCCATACGTGGGTGCCTTTTGGTCTGTCAATATGTATGTTTGCCACAGTTTGTTTGTTAGACCCTCTGTCAGTTAAATTATTAATCTTAACAGTTTGCTTGCATGCTTGTCTTACAACAGGTTGTTTAGGTCAGATGAGTCTTGTGTAGGTTCACAAGTTTTGCATTACTGTTTTCAAAGAGTTCATGTTTTTTTTCCCTCAAAGTGGATAATTCAACTTTTATTTGGCAATAGGGCAAGAATTTGGAAAACTGCTAATGGCAAGATTTTCAAATATCCTCCTTTTCAAGTCCGTGTAAATGGTCTGGAGGCGTGGTAGGGCTTTGTGTGGATACATATTTGTTGTTCAAATGTTTGTGCAAGTATTAGTTTGTGGACCTTAGTAGCTGGTCTGCAGAACCACACAAGTTTTATTGAGGGATAATCAACTGAAGTTTATTCTGGCTTCAGCTCACTGTGCTTCTCTTTGAGATTGTTTAGGTGGGAGATGTTATAATGGTTGACTTATTTATTGGCAGGAGAACAGATGTGTATTTGCATTTGCATGTCAGTTTGGAGTGTCCTTCAGTAGAGTCGCTTTATTCCACACTCCTTCGACCACACAACAGAGGGTTGTCTTGTGTACAACAGTAGCCCTACTTTACCAAACACATTTCCATTGTTTGGAAATGGCTGCAGACACAGTCATTGAGAACGCTGCATCTACGCTGATATCACCAGCCTTACATGTAAGCAGCACATGGGTAACTGACAAGACAAAGACGATAAGTAAGTTATGTAAAAACTATGGCACTGTCTCAGCAATGTCATCTTTTACATGTAGGAAATATTCTCAAACCATTCTTAAAGATATTTATCTCATATCAGATGGCATGCCAGTGTTTCCTGCACCAACAAACAACACAGCATAAACTGTTATTGTGTGGAAAAATTGCTCTTGTGTACAAGTTCTTTTTAGTGAGTCAGTCAAAAAGATTCACAGTCAGTGGTATCAGACTCACTCAGATATTAAACACCAAATAAATAAACACCATTTTCTGTCATATTGTGTCATTTAATATCAAATCAAGAAATTTCAAATTGTGAACCTGATATTATATATGAAAACAA
>NW_015618785.1:0-1232 GCF_001515605.1 Sinocyclocheilus anshuiensis
TACCGATCGAGTCATAAAATGTGATTATTGGCCGATACCGATCTCTGGCCAATCAGTCGGAGCATCCCTAGTCAAAAGGTATAAAATCCCTGAAATGGGGACAGACAGACCACAGATTGTCTAATGGCTTTTCTGTACAAAAATGAGAACAGATCCATTTTTTTAGCAGTGAATTTCTGAATCATATATGGACGCTTTGCTATTTATATCCACATTGAAAATGTTTGTCAAGAGCAGTGTTTCAGATCTAACCCACCTCAGAATGTCTGTTGTAAATGATTGAAAAACAAAATTCAGATGCTTGTGCCTGAATGGTTCATCATGTGAGTTGTGGCTAAAGACACATCTCTTTGCACTCTATGCATTCTCTCTTTCTGTCTGCTGCAAGGCAGTGATATTAATTCCACTAATCTGTAGTCTCAGGGGCTTGTGGGCATAATTAGGCAGTTGGATTAAGGCTCATTTGGGGGATTATATTCCTGCATTAATCTCTCACAGTGGCCCAGGTTTATCTCTGGTTGGTTGGGTGGCTCCCTCCTGTTCTGTCATGTTCCTCCCACTTGTAGCCTTGCATTTTCCCACCCTGTTGCTGAGACAATTAGATGTATGTGTCAGACATGCAATGCCATCATTTTGCAGGCAGTCTCTCAGGCCAGTTCTTTTTTTTGTGCTTTTTTTCCCTTTTTTTCTTGACAACCATCGATCTATGGCTTTGTTCACAGTGCTTCAAATTCCAAGTCCAATCTTTAGGACTGACTGTCCCCACTGTCATTTTACAAGTGATGAAATCAAATCTGTTTGTTCAAACAGTGTGGTGAATATCCGTTATATCTGCACGGGTTGCCATATTAATGAATTTAGTGTCTGCACTATGCCAAAAGATATGAGAAGAGCTGTCGTTTCATCAGAGGGTAGAAAACTTTTTTATATTTCACCGCAGTGCTGAACTCATGAGTTTTTCAAACCACATATGGATGTGATTTAGATTAGGACTGCAAATAACAATTATTTTGATAATAATTTAATCTGTTGTTTATGTCTTTAAAAAGATTTTAAAAAGTCAAATTTTATTTTCAGTATTTTATAAAAAAAAAAGTTTTTACAACCTGCCCAATTTGTATGCGTACTAAAGAATGAAGGCTATGCTATGCATTGTGCAAAAAAGGGTCAAATATAAGGTAACACTTTAGTATAGAGACCAGTTCTCACTATTAACTAGTTGCTTATTAGCA
>NW_015618786.1:0-1233 GCF_001515605.1 Sinocyclocheilus anshuiensis
CAGAATACTTTTCTGTGTGGCGAGTTGACAATGTTTGTACAAAAATGTTTCTACAGTCATTTTTGCCCTTTCTTTTTTAGGTAAGGATGCAGAACCCTACGTCTTTATTCTAGGACTACAAAAATACCATTTGTATGCTGCAAGCGGGAAGGTCATTCACTTTTGATCATACTCTTAAACGGCAATGCATTTTACAAAGTGATATTCAGTCACGTTCCACAATCACTGGAACAGCAAGAAGGACATAGATTGTCTGTAAATGTACAATAGCTGGATAATCTGGTGTAGAAGGATATTGTTGAACCCAGAATACCTTTTTCCCAAAATGCTAAGAAATGTGGCTGTGAGCAACGGAAACATTACATGGGTAAACAATCACGAAACAATCAGTTTCAAAGAAATATAATGCAGATCTTGCTTCTTTTTGTGAAGAAACAGTATAATTTAGGGCTGAGGAAATCATTACAAATTTCTGCAAAATAAATTTTGCATGCAAGAACAGATCAAAATCCTTATTGGCCAACAGAAGACATATCCTATGTCTTTTTTAAATGTAATACAATTACCAAGCTATTCACTGTCTGCTTTATTAAGTCGTGGCAAAACTGTTAAAAAATATCATGGCAGTTTAAGCATGTCCAACTAACCCCTTGAGAAATCAAGGAACGGATGTTAATTATCGCAACAAATAGATGAAAAATGCTGGAGTTGGTTCTGCGAAGTACAGTGACATGGAATATAATGGTATAACAGTATAAGTGTTTCTATATGCTTGGTTGTATACAGTAATATATCTGCTTTCTACATTGCTACATGGTATGCATATACTTTAAATTAGTTACATGCATCTATTAAAATCTCAAAATGCTCCTGCCGGCGTTTCATATTTCATTACGGTGATGTGGATGAGCCTGATCAATTAAATAGACAACCACACCTTGAACTAGGATTGTATCCTGTTGCAAGTACTGTTAAAAGCATACTTTGGATTTCGAAAAAATATGATTCTCTAAAGAACATAGGCTGAAATCAAGTGTGAAAGATCTGAAACAATTAGGCAACATTTGGTTACGACTAAAAACAAGGAAACACATCCAGGAGTAATAATCATGTTACATAACAGAACACAAGGATGTATACTGTAGAGAGCGTGGTGTCTGTACATTGTGTAGACGTTAGGCAGAGCCTCTCTCAGTTGGGCACTTTAGGCTCAATTCTGAGAGAGGCTTCATA
>NW_015618787.1:0-1228 GCF_001515605.1 Sinocyclocheilus anshuiensis
CTTTTCGTGAGAGGAAATCTCCCATCATGCACTTGGCATTTTTGTAATACCACGTTGTGGTACATCTGGTCTCAACACATCGGGTGAAGTTCCTGCTAGCGTAGATTGTGGGTTTTTGTTTCATCAAAAAAATATTTATAGGCCTGTATATTTTGCTATGTACTAAAACATGCTCAAATGAGAAGGTCTTAAAATGACACTATCCTCACCTTGGGTGATTAAGATAAATCCTACAGTAACTCTCATCTTACAGTCACGGTTACAGCAGTTATATGGAGACCAGCAGCTGATGGACACTGGGGAATACCCACAAATGCCCCACTAGTCTCAGTATTAGGGACTATCCGCCATCTGACTTTAAACTTGGATAAAGAAAATGGAAAAATAACAGACTACTACATTATATTTCTCTATTTCTTTTTGCGTGTTCTCGGAAAACACCACCACGATGGGTGTTGAGAGCGATTGCTAAGGTGTTTTTAGCTCATTGATATGCAGTTGCTAGTGTGTTCTGGGTGGTTTCGTACTGCCCCGAGTCCCTTCTATTGCTCATTTATTGTCCAGAAAATTAAAACTGAAGCATATCTTGGAAAAGTAATTAATCCAAAACCTTCATTTTGCCTGACGTCAACACAAGCGGCATTTTATTCCTCCGCACTGAAACATGCAGCAGATCAGAAGGACAAACCATGCCGAGATGTATTACGGATCAAAGTCAACTGTGGAAAAGCATTTGGGCTGAAGAGTTTTCCAGCTCAGAGAAGGATGAAAAAAGACGTGATGCAGAAGGTCAAGTAGGGCAACAGCTTTCACAGGCATTAACTTCTCTTTTTGAGTTTGTGAGTGTTTTCACGGTTCCACTTAAAAATACAATTATATTTACCGAAACACACACCAAATTCTTAAAAGCATTTGGAACCAAAAGTATCGATCGATAGCATTGCAAGTACTAACTTGATATCTTACCTCACACTAGGATTTTTAGACTTTAACCAATGCCAAGTACCAATTAGTATTAATTAAGATAATTTTCTTAATCCTAAGTGAATGGCGGAATAACTGTTAAATCACATGACATACGTGACCCTGGAGCACAAAACCAGTCATAAGGGTCCATTTTCAGAAATTGTGATTTATACATCATCTGAAAGCTGAATAAATAAGTATATAAACAAATATTGGCCGAGATACAACTACAAAATCTGGAATCTGAGGGTGCAAAAAAATC
>NW_015618788.1:0-1233 GCF_001515605.1 Sinocyclocheilus anshuiensis
AATGCGCATGACAATCGCATTCGATTAATTGTGCAGCCCTAGTTGCTAGGGCTTTCTGGTTTGGTTGCTAGGGTACTTCTAGGTGGTTGATAGGGTGTTTTGGGTGGTTGCTTGGTTACTTCGGGTGGTTGCTAGGCTGCTTATAGGTGGTTCCTATGGTGTTCTCTGTGGTTGCTAGAGTGTTCTGGTTGGTTGCTAGGTGTTTTGGGTGGTTTCTAGGTTTCACCTAGGTGGTTGTTAGGGTTTTCACTGTGGTTGGTAGGGCACTTCTATGTGGTTTCTATGGTGTGTCTAGGTGGTTGCTAAGGTGCTCCTAGGTGGTTCCTAGAGTATTCTGTGTGGTTGCTAGGTGTTTTGGGTGGTTTCTAATGTACTTCTAGATTGTTTCTAGGTTGCATCTAGGTGATTGCTAGGGTGTTCTGGGTGGTTTTTATGGTGTTCTAGATGGTTGCTAGGGTGCTTCTAACTGAACTTTTAAGCATTCACAGTAGGCGATGTTTTAACTTTTGAGAGTTGTAGCACAATCTAGTGTTTATTTAATGCAGTAACTGTTATTAAATCCCTATATCAAACTTTGCAATCCATTATGCAATGACTTTTAAGTCAACACAGTGTAACTGGCAGTGTTTTTACTTGTAATTTTGCCAGTGGCTGTTCAGATGTTTACAGGTTATCTTGGCATTGCATCGTACAGCAGCTCTTTTGTTGGAAAGTGACCTGATATTATTGGGATATCATGGCATTTGACAGGTGCTGTTCTGATGAAATGTGCTTTTAATAAGGTTTTATTGCTGATGCATGAATAAATAATGCCGCCCGTAGTTTATCTTCATTGTTGGTTAACAATGTCCAATCTGTCACTTTAAACTGCAGCTAAAGCAACATCTGTGCTTTTATTCTGAGGTGACACTGATGGAGGTCATTTATATCTGTTCAAATTGTAATGTCGTTATAGAGGTGATGTGTTTGTCTCCCTCGTCTTATTATCCGCATTCTGACTTTATAACATGCAATTGCGAGTTATGAAGTCAGAATTGTGAGATATAAACTTTCAATTGTAAGAAAATAGTCTTTTTTCCTCAGAATTGGACTTTGTAACTTGCAACTGAAAAAAAGTCGCAATTGCGAGAAAAAAGTCAGAATTGCAAGCTATTGGGGCTTCATACACCGGGCGCAATGCGGTGCCATGCGCGACGCAAGTGTTTTTTGCTAGTTTCAGCCCGACGCAGTTAT
>NW_015618789.1:0-1234 GCF_001515605.1 Sinocyclocheilus anshuiensis
AAAAAAAAACCACTCACACTTACTAAATTGTGCTAATCTGTAATGCCAAGCAACCTGACTTCCCATATTAGTAACCATATGCAAAATGATGGTGAACATTTACATGAAGCTACTAAAAAGGGAAGCTCTCAGAGGCCATAAACACTGGTCAAGGACGTTTACGTTGCCTGTCCCACGCATCTTGAGAAAGACGGATGTGTTGCGCGCTGCGTTGCCATCAATGTCCAGTTCTCGCGTGGGCGACGCTGCTGGACGCGTTCCATAAACCTCTCACGAGGAGCTTTAAAGTTAAACCAGAACGGACTTGATTTGTTTAGTCATTTAATAATAATCGTGATTCTTATTTGAACAGCTTTTGGCAGTCATTCAGACTTCTGCCCACTCAATAAGTTATTTCCGTGGCTGTTGTGGTTTTTAACACTATAATGTCTGAGAGAACAACATATATTCGACATTACACGATCATTCGGCTCCGCATTAGATTGACTAAAGTGATCGTAAGTGTTAATGGAGACAGAGCAGACCAGTCAGGGATCCGTGCTGTAATTCGGGATTCCATTGCTTCTACATTTGGTCTGTCCAGTGATGACCACCTCCAAAATCACTATTTACGTTTATATTAGCAGTGGGTAAATAATTATTACTATGATAATTAATGTAATTTAATTTACGCATAACTTAGGCTATACTGTATGCCTAGCCCATTTACAACACAGGATATAGCCTACCCGACCGAGTTTGCTAGTATTTGATGGCAAACCATCAATAAAATACTATTTTAAGCAAATATTAAGCAAAATACATTATTTTTAACTTCAATTATTCGAAATGATAAAAAGGAACAGTAGCCTAATTCCCATAAAATGACGTGGGTCGTATGCAGCGAAAATAAGAGATTTTTTAAATAATCTATAATCAAAAACTGGATTCCTACAGAATTCTGCGCCTTCCGAAATATTTTAACTATTATTTTAACAATAGGGACAAAGTAGCTACGTAAATTATTTATAATACATGTTTTTTTATGGTTCTAACACAACTTAAGCTATTATAAAACGAATATTAAGCACTTACTCTCAAAAGAATCATCATGTACAATCTTACCTGAAGTGCAAACGATGAGATTGGCTTGAAGGATAATTAATATTTCCCAGATTATATCCATGTTTTGTCTTCATTCCAAGTCCATTGCGCTCAGAAAACGGGGATCAGTTGCAGATGAGTCCACCCAGTC
>NW_015618790.1:0-1234 GCF_001515605.1 Sinocyclocheilus anshuiensis
ACACAACACTGTCTCTCTCAGACACTTTGTCTCTGACCTCCATAACATCTGACCAGTCAGGAACATACAAACTGACAGCTGTCTTGCTGGACAATCATCTCCAGACAGACATGGAGATTTCTATCCAGGTTCTCTCAAAGCAAAGTGAAGGTAAGAAAAAGCTTTTTGTAATTGTGATCACATGGCAATTAAGTTCCTTTGTAAAAATAAATAACTAAATAACAGCTTCTTAACTGTGAATAATAAACGATAAAGTCCCATTTTGCCCAAAGCAATGCATACGCAGCACAAACAATGGAAAAACTTAAAAATACCACTGAAGCCTTTGGAAATTATTTATACATTTTGGAACAGAGGTTAATTGATCAATTTCCCTCTTTCGAAGCCTTCCGGGACTTATTGTTTTAGGAAAGGCTGTTGGGGTGTTTCTGTGAGTGCAGGTCAGGTTTTGCCTGGATTGTGGGAACTAATGTCCCCACAAGGATAGTAAAACCTGAAATCATCCACATTGTAACAGGCCAACGGCCCCCATGAGCAAAATGGCTTAATAAACAGGCTAAATTATCTTAATGAAAATGTAAAAATGCAGAAGGTTTGTGTAATGATTAGATTTATCATTAGCTCACAAATGTGTGCTCTGTAAGAAAAAACAATCTGTAGAAAAACATTAATGTACTAGTAAATGTTCTGCCAGAACATTACCTGTTAAAGAGACAGTCCACCCAAAACAATTAATTCTGTCATCATTCACTCATCATCATGTCACTCCTAGCCTGTATGACTTACTTTCTTCTGTGGAACATGAAAGATGATATTGTAAAAAAAAAGTTGGGAACCAAACAGTTTCTTTTCCCAATGACCTCCTTTGTATGTACAATGGAAGTCAATAGGAACCGAAACTATAGGGTGGATTGACATGAGGGTGAGTAACTGATGATGGAGTTTACATTTTTTGGTAGACTAACCCTTCAAGTTTACGGACATTTCCTTTAACCCTAATAATTAAAAAATGTCAAATATGGGTAAAACACCTGTGGAAAATCAATACAGAAAATTGGGCCCTGTTTTATAAAATTTTCTTAGAGTATATGTGCATCATATACTGTACTTTTGACACACATTTGGATAAGCTCACAGGTTGGTGAGCACTTTCTGTGCTTTTGCAGACAGTGAATAGTAGGCTATCATTGTGCAAACTCACACCACAAACTTCCCAATACTGTTTCACTTCCAT
>NW_015618791.1:0-1233 GCF_001515605.1 Sinocyclocheilus anshuiensis
GTTTTATTAAAGTTTGGCAGGGTTTGGAACAGGCCTCATCATGGAAACGATAATTAAACTGCACAGAGACAACCAAACTTCCAATAAAACTGTTTGATGGACGCTGATGTGAGTCAAACCCTCATTTTTGGTAAATAAATATTAATGAATAAAAACTGCTAATGGGCCTGTGTGAATTTGCAGTCTGCAGTTTGACCATTAATATATTTTAACACTGGTGACAGGGTGGAAAATTACTATTTTGATGCTTTTAATTGCATTTAATTGGCTCATGTAAACAGACTCTAATTACTCATTTGAAAGTGCGACCACTCGTAATGCAGATTTCCCTTCGCAAACCTTACAGCAATCACCTTGCACTCCTGAATGACTAACGCATCAGACCATAATAGAAAACAGATATATGACAAATTATTTTTCTTTCACCCGTAACAAAAAATATTGCTCAATGCCCATTTTGCTGGCCTGATGAGAGGCCTTTTCCCCGGTTTCCTCTCACAATCCTGTAATAAATCCCAGATCTCAGCTGCTGCCAAAAATGTCCTGGCAATCTGCATATTGTTACTGTCACACTACTTCACAGCCATATCCCTGCTTCATTATTTCACTTAGCCAAATCTCCCCCCACCAGTCAGTGCCAAAGTTACACGGACATTTTAATGAATTGTCAGCAGCTAATATTCATAAGATATTGAGCTTGCAGATCGCTCGTACAATAAGACCTAATTAACAACAGGTCCAATCTCTCGTGTAAATCCGTTGTCACCTCCGCAGCTTTCATTGAGTGCTTGTGTGTGTGTGGAATGATTGATGGGCCGTCAAGTGGTGGACTCAGGGATTATTTGACTTCTAAATGGAATAGCTGGTGTACTTACCACTGCAAGGGTTGACCTCGGCCTTCCCAACATTAATGAGAACACATTATAATATTACATGATGATAATGGAACATAAATCCTTACAGTATGTTAACTCACTTAATCTATATGTACAGTCACCATTGCAGAAATCCAACTTATTGTTAATGTAAGACCGTATGCATTTGTAACTTGTTTGTGCAAGGCTTCTAGCATCATCTGCTTGCAATTATTTTAGCTGTACAAGAACAGCCGATTATGCTGATTAATACTGTAAACTGTTTTTTTGTTTTCAGATAACTTTATTTATACTTATATCTATATTTACATAAACTATGTTTATTTGCTTTTGGCCATTTATTTGTAGGCCTATATTA
>NW_015618792.1:0-1220 GCF_001515605.1 Sinocyclocheilus anshuiensis
TTGGATAAAAGCATCTGCTAAATGATTAAATGTAAATGTAAATTAAATTTGACAACAATGGCATTATCTGTTGAAGTAATATGAAGTATAAGGCCAAAAAAAAAGGTTCATGTAGTGATGTTATTATTTCCACAATGTAGCTGAACCAATAAGGAATCATGAATTATGTATGTAATAATAATAATAAAATATAGGGTATAATAAATACAATAAAGTATGAAAAATGTGCAAGTAAAATAGAAAATGAATATGGAATATAATAGGGGGGCAACAGCAGAAAAACTACAATGTATGCAGAGAACTCATTTTATTAACTTATTTTGCTAGTTAATTTTAATTTGAGAATTCAATTTAGTATCCCAAATTTTAGTTTAACCCTGTTACTGCATGATTTCCCCCATTTCAAAAAAGTTACATTTTTCAATATTAATAATAACCAAAACATTATCTAATTTATTAATAATTAAATTAATAACTTGGTTCTTTTATACAACATGATGGGAAGACACATAACTAAAATGATGTCATTCCATTATGATAATTCAACTCTGTTACCAAGTCATTGTAAGAAAAATTGTCAAATAAATGTTTTTGTTTATATATATATATATATATATATATATAAACAAAAACATTTATTTGACAATTTTTCTTACAATGACTTGGTAACAGAGTTGAATTATCATAATGGAATGACATCATTTTAGTTATGTGTCTTCCCATCATGTTGTATAAAAGAACCAAGTTATTAATTTAATTATTAATAAATTAGATAATGTTTTGGTTATTATTAATATTGAAAAATGTAACTTTTTTGAAATGGGGGAAATCATGCAGTAACAGGGTTAAACTAAAATTTGGGATACTAAATTGAATTCTCAAATTAAAATTAACTAGCAAAATAAGTTAATAAAATGAGTTCTCTGCATACATTGTAGTTTTTCTGCTGTTGCCCCCCTATTATATTCCATATTCATTTTCTATTTTACTTGCACATTTTTCATACTTTATTGTATTTATTATACCCTATATTTTATTATTATTATTACATACATAATTCATGATTCCTTATTGGTTCAGCTACATTGTGGAAATAATAACATCACTACATGAACCTTTTTTTTTGGCCTTATACTTCATATTACTTCAACAGATAATGCCATTGTTGTCAAATTTAATTTACATTTACATTTAATCATTTAGCAGATGCTTTTATCCAA
>NW_015618793.1:0-1234 GCF_001515605.1 Sinocyclocheilus anshuiensis
ACAATACTGAATCAAAGGGAGGCAAAGCCTTTAAAGTGACCTGTGGCAGACACAATAACCCAAGAAATGAAAGAAAGGTAGACGTTTGAAGAGCTGTTTGTAAGTATATATAATAACAATTACAAATATTTACAGTAATCATTTCATCTTGATTCAGCAGAGAGAGGATTTGGTCCCATTTTTTGTTAAAGCAATTCATTCAGACTGATTTTCGGTTGCAACAAAGAAAAATCTTAAAAGTTTTGCTTTCGGAACTGAGGCAAAGAGGATTAGCATAGCTAGAAAACTGCTTTGGTAAAACCTAATTTACAGTACAACCCAACAAAACAGCTGAATAACCTAGTTATTTAGTCTCTAAGTAGTATTTCAAGAGTAATACTGATAAACCAAACAAACGGTAACATGTTTCAAGTGGCATCTTTCTCCAAAAGAAGAGTCTCTTTGGTGGGCAACTAGCCAATCCTTTTAACTAAGTGCAAGTCGTTTTTAGATAGACTGGAACTGATTACTTGCATAAATATGTTGCATAGAGACTTGATTATCATTTTTATGGATTAAAGACGTAGTAAAGATTGTCTAGCCAGATCTCAGATGACCTGCAATGTGTCTCGAGTGGTATCCGAAGTAATTGTTTTGTTTTAAAACTGCACAGCAGCAACGTTTTCAAGATGTGGTTTCTTGCAGGATGTGTTTCTGAATTTGGGTGAAGGTTACTAGTCCGAATTTTTGGGAGAGGTTAGTCTCTACCGATCCAGTTTTCCCTAGCAGATTCTGTGCCAGATCCCAGGAGAGGTGGATTATGACGTGTGTCTTTACTCGGTGCTCTGTTTGAATGAACTTCCATGCATCTTCAATTTATGCAATCTGCCAGTGTAAAGTGCAAAGGGTTTAGTCAAACAAAACTCACCACAACAAATAAAACAGGAACATAATAACTGAGCAGGGAAGGCCACTTTTAGAGGGCCGTGTCAACAGATCGGGTGGACAGCAAGTGGAAATTTACCTCTGGTTTTTGCGGCTCGACTGGGCTTCTTTGTCTTTCACGAAGACCACGGCCTCACCTCCACGGGAAAGGTAGGAAAATTCACCTTCTTTGGCACTGAAGATGATTCTGGATTAAAAAACACAAACATTTTGAATTCTGCACAAGTTTTAAAGGTATAAAATAAAAAACAAAAATAAAATGTGTTGCAATAAAAATGCACAATATAAAAAAAGAAAGATATATATATAT
>NW_015618794.1:0-1234 GCF_001515605.1 Sinocyclocheilus anshuiensis
GGCAAGTGAAGCTTCTTTCTTTTTTCCTAAAGCCACATAAGGAATGAGTCATCAAGTTTTGTCATTTAATCAGCATCATGTCTTTGCAAAACTGTCTGCTGCTATTTTTTTCATGGTGCATAAAATCGAAAGCACCAAAAATTTACAGTTTTTGGTGAACTGTTCTTTTAATCAAATAACTTAACTATTGGTTGCTCTGTGGGGGTGTTTTTGATCAAAGTTTCAATTAGTGCATGCACGCATACAATGCTGATACACAAGAGAAATCAGCAGGAGTCTTGCATTTGAGAGTGCCAACTGCTGAGAACTATCAGATATACTCACATAAATATCCTAAATTATGCTGTTTTGTCTTATAACTACAGTGTTCGAAGACTATGTCTTTATAACTTGCCTTAAAGAAGTCAAAAGTTTAGATACTTGACTTGAATATAAATTTCCTCATAATTTTGGAAGTCTAATGGAATGGTTGAAAATGAAGCATTTAAGCGTGATAAGTGATTTCTTAGAAACACTTTTGATATTTGAAATCAACACCCAAAAGAAACACTCCTCCCTTCATTGCTTCGACCCCAGATTCAGTAACAAATCTATTACTGGTGTGATAAGAATAAGGATTTATAGTGATAAAAACCTGAACCGAAAGAAAAAGCAAAAATATCATGAGTATATACAGGCAATAGTTTGTTGTTAGGTAACACCAGCTCCAGACAAACAATGACACTTCAATCTGTCTCGTTGCTATACCTAACATTACATCAACAGTATATCTTGGTTGTGTGTAACATAACGAAACCAATGTTACTCAAGTACTCAAAGGGTTGCTTAGCCCTGAAAAGCTTTTCCAACGCAGGTCTTTCTGTAGTTCTTGCCTGATCGTAACCCTTGATTTTCCATTGATACTCCTCTGACCTTTTCCTCTTTGGGAATGTCTCAGTTATCTCTCTTTCTAGAGCTTTTCTGCAAATATCCCACGTACAAACTCTCTCTCCTCCCCTTCATGAACATAAACGCCACCTATTGCTGATTTGCTGCTGATCGGTCTGATCCGGTTTTTTCGCCTTTATTTACACAGCCAGGACTATGTACAAACTTTTCTTTTTCCATCACACTAGCAGGTATTCACAAAATTGTTTGGTTGTTTATTTCAATTTTTGACATTGTTTCTTAGAAATCACTTACTGTATATTTATTAAAGGGATAGTTCACTCAAAAATGAAAATTCTGTCATCAT
>NW_015618795.1:0-1234 GCF_001515605.1 Sinocyclocheilus anshuiensis
CTGCTTAATTGTATGATTACCTAAATTGGCCTATGGGACCCCACCACACCCAGGTGTCACTCAGAGCTGGAGAGGGGTCCTGTCATGGCCCATGACTTGGGCCCCTGCTTGATGTGCTGTTTGATGATGCTGGCCAGAGAGCATGACCAGTCTATGTTATTCTAGGATGATGTTTCTCTGAACCATCATGTAGGAACATGAATCCAGATTTAAATAATTCAGATTTTGCTTGGGCAGGTGGTCTGTTGCTACCTTAAGGTAAATATCTTGGCACAGCTTAGGCACTTGCTGTTTTTGTATTCGGCACTTACTGCATTGCCAGACTTTTGACAAAGTAATGTTTTCTCTCCATGATGTAGCTTGTTTCATTGCTCTGTGTGTGTGAACAAAGAATCGTTGTAGTATATGGGTCAATGATAAATAAGTGTGTCTATGATCATGAAAATCTTTTAAAACTCTAATTTAAAACACCTGTGCCAACAAATACTCTCTGTATTCATGTTGGCTTTATTTGAATTTAATACTGTCTGCTACTACTGTAACAGTATATCATACCGTCTAATGTTTACTCATCAGATATAATAATCATGCAAATAAAATACATATTTACTGAGACACATGTTAAGAACAGAGCAATGAGAATAGCATGGGTGGAAAATCACACTGTAAGTCAAAGGGGTGTTATGTAACTACTGGGTGGAAACTTTTAACTGTCATCTAGTATACTATTGGACTGATCGATTTGCATAGGGACTGCATTCCTTACACTGATACAGTTGATACACAAACTGTGGGCCATTACGGGGAATGAAACCAAGAGGGTCTGCAAATTTTCACCTTATCGGATGAAAAAGGGTTGAATTATGAAACAACATATTTCAGATGTGCAGTGAGGGGAAAGATAAGCAGTAAACGTTTCTTTGTGTACGAAACAGATATACAGAATATAATGTACTGAAATAAATGTATGTGCATTATCAGTACCAGATGTCAAATGTTAAAAAGATAAACTGTATACTTCGCCGAGCGAAATAAATTGCACGAAAACCGAACCTTTGTTTCCTGTCGGGGGGGCAAAAAAGAGTAAGCATTATTTACAAAAGCGCACAAATATTTGATCACCCCAGGCAGGGTGTCTGAGTGTTGTAATGACCCAGTCGGCAGGCTGCAGTCTGTTTATGAACACAGCATTGAAATGCCATTGAGCCCCTTGGGTCAGCCTTTGAAATGAAAC
>NW_015618796.1:0-1234 GCF_001515605.1 Sinocyclocheilus anshuiensis
GAGAAGATCTTGTTTACGTCAAAACTGAAACCAAGCTGTTCACACTGAAAGCATATTTTGCACATTTTCTAGAGGGACATCTATCACAGTTGCACTCGCGTCGCACACAAGAGAGCCGCATGTTTAGAAAGCCATATAAAATTAATGTAAGTTCAACTTTATGGTGGGGTTTGCTGAAGCAACCATGGCGATTTAGCTTGCTTTTACATGTTTTCAAACTCTTTTATCATGACTTGTGATTCACCAGACTTGTATTCGAGGACTCGTAACTCTGGACTCATAAATGTAATGCTGTACCAGGTGCACTACTGAGCAAGTTTACTTCATCAGAAAAGCCATACATATGGAGCTGATATGTGATGCAGACTTCAAAATGTTTGAGTTTACAAATCATGCACTATGGTAAAAAGTATTTTGAGGTCATAACATAGTACTGTGCAAGGAACTGTATGCAAATAGCTATTTATTAATCAATGATATGCCCTGTAATCATAATTTGTGAGAAAAGGAATAAAGTTGTTGGTGTTTTACTGCCACTAGTGTTCATTGCAGATTGAAACAACGCAGCGAATTGTATGTATTGGTACATTTTTTTGCAAATACTTAGGCATCCACCTTATCACCTATAAATATGTGCACAGGTTTAACGTTATATTATCAGCTTGGAAAATATGTTAATTTGACTAGAAACACCAGAAACCGGAAATGTAAAGCACCGCTCCAGAAAAAGGTGGATAGAGGCATGTTTTTCCTATGAGCCTACAGTATGTAACCCAAATATCTGCAGTATATAGGCTTTTAACCAAACTTCCTGTTTAAATTGGAAATATGTCAGCAAACAAAAGAAAACTACGCTTGTCATGCTATTTTTAACTGACTTGAAATATAGTCAACCTTTCTGCCTCTAACCACTGACTAACCAAGAGGAGTCATTTTGTTCACCATGTCTGAACTTATAGAAGTTTCTGTAACCGAATCTCACTTATGAGAAAGTAATTAAACGGCAGCTAGTGGTTTCTCTCAAGGGACAGCTCATGAAGTTCTGTAAACGATCTGTAAAACTGTAATCATCGCCATCCAATCCCTGAACCCCCAAACCACACTGCACTCATCTCTCCAATTCCACTACATCATCAGAGAAATAGCCACAGCCAGCTGTTATTAAGGTCATTATATTTCATTTACGGAAGGGAATAGCTGTCCAGCGCTGATGTTTCTGGACACACACCACACA
>NW_015618797.1:0-1234 GCF_001515605.1 Sinocyclocheilus anshuiensis
TTATTCTTATTCTTATTATCAATCAGAGTACAAAAAGATAATTCTATGCTAAATTAAATTTAATAATAATAATAATTATTATTAATTTTTGCATTTAATTTTGCATTAAAATGATCAGTTTTGCATAAAGTATTAATAATAACAACTACTACTACTACTGCTATTATTATTATTATTGATCGGACTGCTGAAAGTAAAGAGATTTTTATGCAAAACTGAATTTAAACAATGCATCATACTACCGTTTAAAATTATTTGAAAAATTACAGTTTGAAAAAAGATATTCCACTTCCAGTTCCAAGTCATGCACATTATTCTGTGCAGTTTGTTATATACTGTACTGCACATCTTGACAAATGCAGGTCATCCTGGTATTCTATATGCATAAAACAGCAAACTGTGCACACTGCAGGAATAGTAAGCTAGTATGCTAGTAGAGACAGAAGTTGACATGTCAGACCGCTTAACCAGAATTGAAAGTGGCACAGTGTTTAGAGTATTCAGAAAGTCAAGGTCTCAAGTCTAAATGTCTGAACATCACACAACACGTACACATTTTCACACAGCCGCAAACATGCTGAGTGTGACGGAGTTTGCCTGCGTTTCTGACAACATGGCAGTATTTTAAATATTGTCGAATATGATATAAGGGTGTTGAGCCTCACCGGTCCTTATGAATAAATCATAACATGGAGAAGTTCATGGTTCACTCAGCTGCTGCAGGGGTCTGTGTGTGTGTGTGTCACCCTCTAAATCAGTGCGACTGTCAGACCGCCCATGTCTCACGGTCTCTGATGAAGAAAACGTCTCTTTCACAGCCACATCTGTCCACAAACCACTCAATAAAGTCCATTCATAGAGTAAAAGCATCTCTCAACCCACATTCTGCACATTCATACAGCATTTCTTCCCCTCTAAAGTCCACTTGTCATGTTTAGAAGGGCTAGGCAATAAATGATGTTGTATTATTTTGTTTGGACCAGTGTTGTTATTACTAACAGAATAAAATTATTACAATTGTTTTCCGTAATTTAAATCAAGCTGAAATTAAAATACAAATATTACATGAAAATTTTAAACTTACAAAAAATGTTGCTATGGCAAGTAACTGAAGAGGTTTAGCTGAAAAAATATTAAAATGCTAAAATAGTCAAACTGAAATAAAATTATAGAAATAAAATAAAATATAGAAATAAAAACTAAAAAATACATAAAATTAAAACTGAAATAAGTC
>NW_015618798.1:0-1234 GCF_001515605.1 Sinocyclocheilus anshuiensis
TTTTTCATCTAATATTAAAATTGTATTTTATTTCAGCTTTATTTCAAATAATAAGAATGCAGTAATACTTTTAATGATGAATACCCTGCTGGGTAATACACAAAAAAGGGTTTTTATGATATGACACAGTATAATTGTGTTTTGTGTGTGTGTGTGTGTGTCCATGTAAAACCTTATTTTCTGCTCTCTAGCAGTATCTGGGTCATTGGCTGTGTATTTGGAAATGGTGCTGCCTACTTTGAGGTCCTCATGAATCATGATCTGTTTCTCTGTAGGCTCAAAGACAGGCGGCTCGTTTACATCCTGCACTGTGATGGTGACGGTGGCAGTGGAGATGGCCAAAGGAATAGCAAAAGGAACCTCGTTCTTGACCACCCCCAGCAGAGAGAAACTGTTGGTCTGCTCGAAGTCCAGACCCTAAAAATATATGGACAAATGTATTTTTCATTTTCTGAGGAAAATGCGAGTGCTCATGAAAAAAAAAAACTCACTGTACTAGACAAACAGCCTGGGGTCTGTAAGATTTTTAAATATTTTTTGAAAGAAGTCTCTTATGCTCAGCACAGCTGCATTTTTATGAGCAGAAATACAGTATAAACAGTAATAGTGTGAAATATCATTACATCTAGTTTTTAAATTACTGTTTACTATTAGAATATATTCCTGTGATGGCAAAGCTGAATTTTTTTTATAATCTTTCAGAAATCATTGTAATATGCTGATTTGTTCCTGATTTGACAAATATAAATCGAATAAACAAATATGTGAATGCTGTAAAGCTTTTGAGCTACAGTGGTTACAAAAGTGGTTTTATAAGAAAATACTATTTCAGTTTTTCTACTTTAAAATGTCATGTTTACTTCAATGTGTTACTTGCTGTTTCTTTGTAATTACTTGTGAAATTTTCAAGCAATTTCTACGTGAAAATTGTTTCTGCACCAATTTTATCAGTGTAGCAGAAATACAGTATAAACAGTAATAGTGTGAAATATAATTACTTCTAGTATTTAAATCACTGTTTACTAATCAAATATTTTAAAATGTAATTTATTATATATAAAGCATTATTGTATATAAAGCATTTTTTAATAGTAAGATTATAAATGTCTTTTACTGTTACTTTTAAACGATTTAATGCATCCTTCATGAAAAAAACTATTAATTTCATTACTGGGTCTTAAACATTCAAACATTAGTCAAGTCAAGTCAAGTCTGCTTTATTGTCAATTCTTCC
>NW_015618799.1:0-1235 GCF_001515605.1 Sinocyclocheilus anshuiensis
AACAGATTGCGGAAGTGGTCGGTCTCTGCGGGAGATCTGTCCGTTCCACGTGTCTCCGTAGTGGGAGGAGCTAGTTTACAAGCCCACAATGAGTGGTTTGGGACTGGAAGTTAGACGTGTAATCTCTGTGTGGAACTGCAAAGCTATATATTATATTTAGGTAGCAGGAAACACCTGTAAACCGTTTATAAATGTACTTGGATAAAATATGTCATGGCACTGTTTGTATATTCCAATACATTTCGATGGTTGCTGAATGCCTGGTGACTTATTGAGTGAAAGCTTCACTCAATATGTTTAGCTAATTAAAATTGTTTTGCACAAAAAGATTTTAACAGATTTTCATGAATAGTCTTAGAAATTCTGACACATCAGTCTTCTAGAAAAGGCTGTTTTATTCCACTTCCTCTTGGGTACTGCCATGTTGACATCACATGACACATGCAACGAACAGTACGTGGGCAACAGTCTGTTCTGGAACTAAAAACCCCATTCATTTTCTCCATAGGGGAAATGATCTTTAACAATAACTTCTAAATCTCTACTGTGAGCTACGAGGTTATTAGTAGATGGTGCATGTTTTTGTTGAAGCCGTCAGTCTGCATTATTTCAACTTATTTTTAAAATAATCATTATGTATAAATAATCATCAGCTCAACAGCGGAAATCTCCACCAATCAGAGAATTGCGAAGAACTCTTTAGTGCCCGCCCCCTCCCATGAAGCACCGCAAATAGTGTAGAAGTCACCCTGTGTCCGAATATGCCTACTTCCGTACTATATAGTAGGTGAAAAACAATAGTTGAGATGAGTAGTATGTCCGAATTCATAGTAAGGTGAAAAGTACTAAAAAAGTACTACTACTTCAGCTAGAACCAACTGCAATACCTACTGGACAGGATGTGGTTTCGGACGCAAAGTCAGTCAGTCTGTGCTCTCAAAATGCTAATGTATTTGCATATTTGGCAATAAACATAAAATATTAATATTTTTATTTAATCAGTAGTTTTCCCCTTGGCGTTTAATTTGATTGTCATTTTCAGTGGGTCATGGGATTGTAGTTCTTTCGGTGTGAGTCAGTATATTCCAAAATCACTGGTGCGATTGGACGATTGAAAGGAGCCAGCTTAATGTAGACTAAATTACTGTTAAGAAATGTTTTGCAGTCTTTACACACAGCTATGTGACCTTACAGCTAGGGGTGTGCGATATATATCGTCTGCGATAATATCGTAA
>NW_015618800.1:0-1235 GCF_001515605.1 Sinocyclocheilus anshuiensis
CTGGCACAGCGACGAACCACCATCATCGCTGATCAAATGAACTGAGCAGAATCAGCCCATCTGCAGTCCCTGTCTCTGATAAAACTCAATAATGAAATCAATTATCGGGACTGTGTGTGGGATTCAGTTTAGTTATGGAGACAGTGACATGTAGAGAGAAACAAAAGAAGAGACTGAGAGAAAGCTGGATGCTGTCACATCACAGGTGACATCACAGTCTGATATCTCTCTCTCTCCACACATATTCACAGACTCTGTTTAACTCTCTCAGATTCAAGTATATACTTATGAACATGAAATGAGTTTAATAAAATTATTATTTTTTTTTATTAGTTTTTTTTTATAACGATCATACTATTTTTAGAGGATAGATTATAATAGTTTAAAACTATTACTTTGTTACATTTACAAAAATTAAAATTTTCAATTCATTTAGTATTTGTTTACAGTTAAATTTAATATTTTATAACAAATCACTGTCTTTGTTTTAGACAACAGTGGAGTTTTTCCCAAAAATGTATGTAATAAGCAATGAGAGGGAGCACATCCCTACCAGGAATTTTAGTTTTATCATTTTATATTATTCATTTTATTTTCATTCATTGTTTATTTTATTTTATTTTATTTTATTTATTTTATTAGCTTTCGTTATTTGTGGATTTGATTCAGAAACATTCCATTTATTTTTATTTTAAAAAATGTTAAGTTTGTTAACTTATAGCAAACTTGTGCAGCTTATCCAGATTTTTATGCAAAAAATGAAAATACTATGCCAAAATTATAACCATAATCAGTTCCAGATTCAAGTACACAGAATTCTTGATCATTTTATTTTCACAGATGAATCTTGAAGAACTTTAATATATCAAGATTTCAAGTGCTCCAAAGTACCTTTAATTGAAGGATTTGCTCATATATAGAATAAAATAATTTTTTTTTGTTTTTCTGATGTCTCACAAATTCTGAATGAAAACTGTCTCACAGTCAGTCTAATCTATCAAACTGACAGCTACAGACAGATCTTGCTTACTCAAAGTCTGATTATGTTATACCTCATGCACTTATCTTTGTTTTTACATTAAATTCCAAATTGAGTTACCATTCTCTGTTTCATTTGAATCCTTCACCTTTCTATAGACAGGTTTACAAAGTGTGTATGTGTGGTGGGAGGTTCACTGCGTTGTTCTCTGGCAGGGGAGGTTTTGGAGGACTCCTGTGGTCTAGAAGAAAGAAGC
>NW_015618801.1:0-1235 GCF_001515605.1 Sinocyclocheilus anshuiensis
AGCGGTTCATTTCAGAGTTCATTCTCTCTCTTTCCATGTTTCTGTCTTCGGGTTATTTTTACCATTCAGCAGGGGTGAGACCTGCAGCGTAAACAAGAGCAGAAACGCCTCCGTTTTGAACAACAGATGGAATTTTAATGATATTTAATCAAAACAAAGGATAAAGTGCTTTGGAAGTACTTTTCAAACTGCTCTTAAAATATTTACATAGTTGCATACAGATAAATATACCAGAAAAACTATTTTTAATCAGTATTTTTTTTTTTTTTTTAGTAAAAATAACTAAACATCCTCAAAAGATCAATTTGCACGTGAAGCAAAAATTGGTAGCATAAATCTCATATTTTCATGCATACCAACAAATATACTACAAATGTATTTTTAATCAGTATTTTTGTTTTTTTTCCCAGTAAAAATATCTAAAAATCCTCTAAAGATCAATTTGCACAAGAAGCAAAACTTTGTTGCATAAACCTCAGTATATTTTGTTGCATACAGACCAGAGATATTATAGTTAACTAAACATTTCTCATTTTATTTTACTTAATGTACTAAAATATCTAAAACTGGGGGGAAAAAAATTATAAAAACTGTAAAGAAATACATATATTGAAAAAAAAACTATCAAGATGGCAAAAATGCACAATGAAATGACTAAAACGTTAAAATTAAAATAAAAACTATAATAGTATCTAAAATAACTCTGATACAGACAAATACACTACAACAATATTTCTGTCTTGGTTCACAGTACAAATAAACAATTCCAGAGGAGGAAGGAAAATAAACTGAAATCCATTCCAAACATATTTTCCATGAACAATAATAATGAATAATATCTTGTGCGGTTTTGCTGTTTGTCTTATTTTAAGGACGTTAAAAATGACTGATTAAGAAAAAATATTGCATTTTTCACCAATGCATATTTAACACCTTAAATGAATGCATGTTAGTTTTTGTTGCTGGCTTGATGATAATTGTTTCCTGTGTAAATGCATCTTTTGCTGGTATGCAGGTCAAATCTGTGTAACCTTTACGGTAGAAAACTTCTTTGGATTTTTTTGTGCAAACCATGTTCCTAGGTGCAAAAAATTATATTTTAAACCTGTATTTTTATGGTTGTTCTTCAGTAGAATCATTAATGGCATCATTATGGATTTGACATTGTGTAGCACTCTCATGTGGGATGAAGCGAAGGCTTTTAGCACGTCTGTGTTAAACTGTTTGCACAGTGA
>NW_015618802.1:0-1235 GCF_001515605.1 Sinocyclocheilus anshuiensis
GTATACTAATAGCACACTTGAATAAACTTCTTTTTTGTAAGGGTTCTCTCAAACTCAATATTTGCCATAGCATATCTATAGATTTATGGTATGCCTGGCTAGACAAAGAAACAGAGGATTTTGCATTTTTCTCCAAATGAAACATGTTCTGCAATACCATAAGCTGTAATATGAACATGCAAGTTGCCACCTAAAACAAACTCCTGGGTGTGGGTTCATATACTTCTCATTTTGTGTCAGCCCCCCTTCCATCATCACTGCAGGACCCCTGTTCTGTTCCACCATCCCTGTTTGAATAAACAGTACAGGCATAGTCTTTCATCATTTATGATGGATATTGGCTTTGTATATGCCTCTGTGTGTTTATTTGGTCTGCTTTGCTGTTGTCTTGGAAGCTCAATCATGTTTTTTGGAAAGAAACAGTCAACCAGATTGACTGTGGTCGACAAGTTGATTCTTTGTTAGATTGATTGTTTGATGGTTCCAGCTCAGAAGTGTCATCTATAAATGTTTGGATGTGGCCCTTGAGTGTTTGGCATATACCGTGCCAGAGTGCACATGCTCAGTAACTCACGTTGCTGTTGCACACACAAAACATAATTCAACAATGCTTGCTAGTGGTAAAAATACACACATGTACGTTACTTTCTTATCTCACACAACTCACAAACCAAATATGAAGAACAAAGTGAAGCTTGAAAAGATCACTACAAAAGAAATGGCATAAAATGCCAATTTCAGTGTTTGGTTCAGGTCATTACTTTCAGTAAACAGCCGGTTCTAGCACTGGCGAATGAACAAACATGACCTCACAGAAGGCTGAGGAAGCTGTCAACAAGTGAGGATGGTGCCAACGTTTACGCCAATGATTTTATCCAAATGCCTTGTTTGTAGTCTTATTATTGCAAAAATATCTTATGCAACACACAGTAGAGTTGTTTTCTGTATCTGCGAGTTGTTATTTAACTAAATAAATTACACAATGAGCTTAAGATAGGCAAAAGAGATGCTGCTGCCTCTGAAACTTTATCCGCTGGTGTCATTTACACATTGTTTCATCTCATAGTGCAAGATGTTTGTTTTATTTTTGTACTCCCAATTATTTTTTCATTCAACAATTTCAAGGAAGGTTCCTCAGAGGAAATCCCACTGGTGTTATGTGTGGTTGGGGTGTGAGTGTTTATCAATCGATCAACAAAAATCTGCATGTCTGTCAACATCCCTCTTGCCTCTTG
>NW_015618803.1:0-1235 GCF_001515605.1 Sinocyclocheilus anshuiensis
TTCCTGTGTTTATATGATATGAGGATAGTTTTACTCAAATGAAACTGTAAAATGCTCATGAAGTGATTCTCAGAGCAGTTCTGTAGATGTTGTTCATGCATTTATGTCCTCATTAATGAGACGGCAGACGCTGAAATCACCGGAAGCGTCACGCTCGCTTTAGTATGAGTAGTACACAACAAGAAACATTGTATACTATTATCGTATAATATTTTGGATTAGCTTTTTTTTATATTTTCAGTTTTAAAATTATCATTTGAATTTGTTTTATCAATTTTGTTGTTTTGTAATTTTTAAAAATATATTTCTGTTTAGCTTTATTTTCATTTCAGTTTTAGTCATTTTAGTACTTCAGCTTAAACTTAAGTTCAAGTTTCCATCTAATATTTATATTTTATTTAATATCAGCTTTATTTCATTTATCCAAAACAATTTTTAATAGTTGTAGTTTCAGTTAAGCATAACAACACTGGGAACAACATGAGACTTATTTTTGGCTGAACTGTCCCTTTAAGAATATTTGGTTTTCAGTAGTGTAGCTTAAGACTCTTAAAAGCCCTATTTCAGCACTCCGATGGTCGTTTACAGTGATGACATTGTGACAGGCTGTTTTTCACTTCAGTCTTTACAGCCTGGGTTATTTTGGGAAATGCTTATTAGCTAAGGTCAACTAATTATTTGTACGCTTAATGAAGATCACTATTGTAGTCACTCTTCCCTCAGAGCTCTATATGTGATTGGGTTAAGCACCCTTGTTCGACCGTTTCATCATTTGTCTTTAGACTGTAGTGGACTGAGGAAATTACAGTCTGACAGTAGAACAATGGACTTGCTTTTACCCTGCATGCAACCATAGGACAAATACTTTCATTTTCAATGTACAAACCCTTCACAGACAAAAACAACTGCTTGGATGGATGGATGGATGGATGGCATTACCATGCTCATTACAGTTTCAGCACAGCCAATCTGCGATATATACCTCTGGAAGTAGTTTTGAACTGAAACTTCTCCGTCATTGGGAATGAAGAGTTTTGGAGGATATCCTATTTTCCTGAAACACTCGACAGAGGATAAGTTTTTCTGCTATGGCAGAGGCGTTGAACTGAATGGGGTGGGCGTCTCTCACACCAGCCCATGCCGCTCTTCCTCTTCCTTGCTCAGGATCTCTAAGTTGCATGGAAAACCCAGTTTATATTCCCACAGATGTCTAACAAGCTGTGGATATGGTACAG
>NW_015618804.1:0-1235 GCF_001515605.1 Sinocyclocheilus anshuiensis
GGAAGACTGAACAAACAGGAACTTAAATACAAGGGATAATTACTTGACACAGGTGCACAGAATGACTAATTAACTAAACGAGGACAGGGACATGACCAAAAAAGGGAACACAGGAACAGAAACAGGGGCAAAATAAAGCAAAACGGGTCCATGATCCTGACAAAACTTTTGAACAGTAGTGTATATTAAATAGTATTACATTTAATTATTATTACAATGGAATAATGTCTATGGAATAAATTATTAGTGCAGGTCTCCTGTGCACAGCTATCCTCATGTAAATTAAATAAATAATAACTATAATAATAATAATTTTAAAAAAAATCCAGTTGGTAGTACAGTTCTGTTTGGTAATTGTTTTCTCTGTCTCTTTAACACCTTTCAAAGACATAAAACTACTTTGAGAAACAGCATGTGATGTTTTTAAGTAATCTTCTGCTCTTGTTTTGTTCTGCTCTTTTTCATTCATATCACAAATAGGAAGACCTTGAGAGAGATCTCTGCCCTCCCTGAACGATAAAAAGTAAATGCAAGGGAGCCGGAGAGAGAGAGAGAGGATAAGACGATCTCTGCTCCTGACTGTATCATCTGTAGCAGCCTCTTCAGATAACACTGTTTAAACAATACACTACTATTGCTCCAGAGCTATTGTCAAACACATAGCATCTGAAAAACGTTCTATTATAGCTATTGATCTTCTCTTTCCAACTCTTCTTCCTTCTTTCTAGCATTAACAGCAGGTAATTTAAGTGGCAAGTATCTGAGTGGAGGAATATTATTAGGTGTTTAACAAAGCCATTCAAATGACTCCCTGAGCGGGGTTCCGTGTGAAATTAAAGAATATGTCATGGAGGATGAGAAAGAAAGAGAGATCAGAATAAAAGCATTAGGTGTGAAACATGTAGGATGTCAATTTAAGGGGGATTTCAAAGGGGGGAATCGACAATTAAAAAGTGCTCCGCTGAAAGTTAAATTGCCCATATATCATCGGGATTACCACTGTGTTTGATTAGCTTTAGTGTGTTGCTTTGAAGATCCTCTTCCTTATTATTGTACCATAATCGTAATGCACTCCTTCAGCTCTCCATGTGTTTGGATGGTTGAATATTTCCATTAAATACAATAAATGCAGCGTCTGTTGAAAATAGCTAGATATGGTGATATTTTGTGTAGACACTCTCTCTATCTCGCTCTCTTTAGCTGTCGTCTTTTACTGATATAGTGGTGAATATATC
>NW_015618805.1:0-1236 GCF_001515605.1 Sinocyclocheilus anshuiensis
GTTAGTTAATATTAGTTAGTGCATTAATGCAACTAACAATGAGCAAAATATTTGTTACAGTATTTATTCATCTTTGTTGACACTACTGTAGATCATAAAAATGCATTTGTTGGCATTCGCCTGGCATTAAATAATATTAACAGATGCAGCTTTTGATTTTGATCTGTTAGTAAATGTTAAAAATGGACATTTCACTGTAAAAAAAAATTAGGTTTCAAAGTTGTAAATAAAACAGAGATTATTGGAGTACGCTTTACAAGAAAATAGTATTTCAGTCTTCAAATGTTCATGTTTAATTAAATGTGTAACTTGCCGTTTCTTTAGTAATTAATTGTGAAATTGGCCATTTTTGAGTGAAACTTGTTTCTACACCAATTTCTTTTTTTACAGATTTAGAAGTATTTTTCATGCTTATTAATGTCTTTAACTAATTTGACCGAATGAAGCCTTATTGTAAAGTGTTACCAATAAACTGAACTAAAATCGCTTTACATTGATGAATATTATTTTGAAGGTACACCTAAAAAATTGGTGTAGAAACACGTTTTTTTTTCATAAATTGCCAGTACATTTCACAAATAATTACAAAGCATTGTTGCACATGACTGAAAGACTGAAATATTATTTTCTTATAAAACATACTCCAGTAGTCTTAATTTTATTTACAACTTCTACAGTGCATAAACAAAACTCAAAAAACGTGTATGCAAGCTGCTTTTTGAAGAGCGGCGATGGAAATGAAGCATGGAGAAATATTAAAATACAAAAGTCACAGATGCTTACTTTGAGAATATTTCCTAATTTGAGATAAACTATAGCAAATTAACTAATGTAGCAATGGCTGACTTCATCTTATGTATCTGGAGTAGAGTACTTGGCACGTCCCTATTGAAGAAAACACCATTAATGTGTGCATTTATTCACTGTATTCTGGTTTATGCACAGCCTTTTCTCAGCAAGAAACGGTCCAGTAATTCCAGTCAACAGTACTGAAATGATATTCAGAAGTTCAAACGGGACGACGGAGCTGCAATGATGGTTTGGAAACAAATAGCATAAATTATTCAACGAGCGAGCGAGAGAGAGAGAGAGAATAGACTGTGATTGATTGGTGGTTTTCGTGGAGTCGTACCTTTTTTTTTTGTCCCAACAAAGGTTCCAATCACAGAATTCGTTCATAATATGAAAATTCACTCAATGAGCCCGTTGGCTTTGCCGGCCATCTCTCTCTCTCTC
>NW_015618806.1:0-1236 GCF_001515605.1 Sinocyclocheilus anshuiensis
GCAATCAGCTCATTTTTTTGAAAGTGCCGTTTATCGGTTTTTGCACATGAACTCTTCAAGTACATAATATTACATTAATAACGATTGCTATCAGAATGTGAAGAGACTTTCAGCCAACATAACAAAAAATGTTTTTGAACCAAATCACCCTACCCTGCCTCTTAATAAATTTAAACCTGAAACAATAAATGTAACAATTTAAATTTTTTATGAAAAATGTAATTAAATTAATTAAACTGCTGGACATCATGTAACCGCATATGTATATGAAGCACTAATTTTTTTTCCTAATGTAGATTTACATAAACAAGAATGTAAGAAAAATGCTGTTTTAAAATATTTTAAAGATGTTTATACCTATATCTAAATTAATTTTACAATTTTACATATTTTTAATTTAATAATTAAATCTCAAAATCTAAACCTTAGTGCAGGAATCACCTGATGCTGCCGTCATGCTCTCCGAATTCATCATCATTCAGTCCAAACTGATCAACAAAGTTCGCTGTCATCTGCTGGATCTGATAATCGGAGAACACCTGAGTTAAGAGAAAGATGCTTATTAAAGATGATTTGAGGACTGTCATTCTTCATGTTTTTGATACTTCCTATGATTTCACTGTCTTTTTCGTGAAATCTCACCAGGTCTGCTGTGTTTTTCTTGTTAGTTTCTGTTAGAGTTTCATTCACAAACTGCTCCCAGCATGCTTTATAGTCCTCTGGTAGCTCTGTCATACACAAAATAACCAAATATTTGAAGACAAAGAATGTGTATAAGAATATATATATATATATATTAACCACACAAAAATCCCATAACACTCTCAGCATGTCAGCTACCTTTTATTAGCTGTGAGATTTGGGTCTGTTCCTGTTCTCTCTCTGCATTCTGCACCACTGTATTGGCAATCCTGGTTAGATGACCCATATAGCCTTTTCTCATGCCTCCGGCTTCCCTATAACACACACACATGGACAGATGTTTTTATTACTATACATTAATATGATATACAAATACTCAACCAGCATATTGACTCCTCAGCTCACACATATTTAAATGTGTCCTTACTGTATTTTGTCATTTTCTTCCCAAGCATCCAAAATCCTCTGAACCAGCCTGCAGTCCTTCAGTAGCTGCACACACACACAATCATATTGCAATGACCTAGACATACTGCATACTGTATTTCACAAGATGCTTTTTCATTCATGCCATATATATATATATATATATAT
>NW_015618807.1:0-1236 GCF_001515605.1 Sinocyclocheilus anshuiensis
TACATTTTAAAATATAAAAAAAATAAAATAAATAAATATATATATATATAATATTATTTTTTACGATTATTATTAATAATAATTTCTATTTATATACTTTATATAATATTTATATATTATTTAATAAATTATAATTATTTAATGATGTACTTTAATAATATTTAATAAACATTTAGTGCTTATATTTCTACTAATATAAAATACAAATGACTGTAAACAGGAATGGAAATATGGTCAAATGTATTAAAGGGAGATGAGAGCACTGCACTCTTATTATTGAAATTGAAAATCAGCCAGAATAAGTCATTTTTCTAAATTAGTATACTTATTAAATGTTGTTGTCATTTGTATTATTGTTAATAATAATTTATGATTATATTACATTTCCATATTATTATTTATATTTAAGAATTTTTTTATTATTACATAGTTTAATACATTTCCACATTATTAGTATTATTATTAGCAATTCAATGAAAACGTTTTCTTAACTACAAAATTATAAGAAAATTTCTATATATAATATTTTAAAATATCAGTTGTTAACAATAACACCATTATGATCCAGTGTTTACATTTTAAAAGCGTCCCCTACTGACATAACAAAACATAAGTGATAAAAGTAATAACATTTTGCATGCAGATTCCTTTCAGGACTATTAGGCCTATTGTTAGTGGTCCAGTTTTTTTTCTTCATTCAACATTTAAAGTGTTTGGATGTGCAGTGAATATTATGTATGCATGTTTTCCAGTTTAAAACCATGTTTTCATTTGGATAATCTGGTTTACTCTAATTTACAGGCAGTCTTTAATGATTCAGTATTACACGTGGATGAATGCTGAAGTAACATTGTGCGCCGTGTAGCTTGAACAAGCGGCGTCTTTGTGTTGTAACTCATTGGTTCATGGCCCAATCCAAACACATAATTCCCTCTCCCACTGCATGCTGTTGTTTGCCTAATTTCCATAAACGTTGATCCCCGGCAATCTCTATTGTCTCCCCCTTGTTTTCTCTTCTCATAAGCAAGCCCTCATTGTTCATTGGCTGCCAGCCCCTGCTCTCCCTGTAACTGACCGCGATCGGACATGCATCCTGTACATGTGGATGTTTTGATATTTTGGGACCACCACTACACGCCCTGTCTTTTCTCAGTGTGTCCCCGCATAGCCCAGTGAGCATGCTGTCCTCTCCGTCCCCAGCTGTCTCTATCCCATCATCCCCCTCCGGCTACATTG
>NW_015618808.1:0-1236 GCF_001515605.1 Sinocyclocheilus anshuiensis
AAAATTTGTTTTGCCTATGTCACGAAAAGAGGTAAATCAGGCCCTAGACCTCGATGTGCATACGCCCTGTGGTCCATGCTCTCCACGGGTCTTGAGCTTTCAGCCACAACATGTGTAGAAGACCCAGGTGGCAAACTGACAAAGCCGACGCCATAAGTCCCAGATGCCTCTGAAATTCCCTCAAGGGAACTGATCGGCCCAGTCTGAAGTGGCGCAGAGCTGATGAAATGGTCGTTATGCACTCTTGAGAGAGGCGACTCAAGCGAGCTTGCATCTCCACCGAGTCGAAACACACACCCATATATGTTATAGACAGACTCGGGGTGAACACGCTCTTCTGCATATTCACACGCAGCCCTAGGGGACTCCAGATGGCGAAGCAGCGTATCCGTATGACTGACAAGCACATCTCTTGAATGGGCTAAAATCAGCCAATCGTCCAGTTTAGAGTGCGTATACCGCTCACTTTGAGAGGGGAAAGCACCGCACTTATGCACTTACGCACTTATGGCTAAAGCCAGCCTGAAAGGGAGCACTAAGTACTGGTATGATGTGCCCTCAAAAGCAAACCTCAGGAAGCATCTGTGGCGCGGTGCTATCTGAATATGAAAGTATGCATCTTTTATGGCTGTAAAACCCGCTCGGAGGGACTCGCTCTATCGCTCCTTTTGCGAGCAGGCTGAGAACTTACTGTCTCAAAACGGGCATTTCAAGGCAGTGTCAGTGATGGAACCACGCCATTTAAACGGGGTGGTCTGCGTCTGAACTGGAGAGAATACCCCTGCTCTATGTCCAGCACCCAGCGCGAAATGCCTGGAATAGCTCTCCATGCATCTAGGAACTAACATAGTGGCCACTGTCTGTGGCAAACATCGGCTCAGGACGGGCTGCCGAGGAGGACGCAGCGGGCTGTTTAGTTGCTCTCTGCACAAGATGGGGTGCTGACGAGGAGCGCGATCTTGAAGGCTGCTGGAATGCGTGTTAGGGCATTAGATGATTCATCACCACGCTTTTGAGCCTCAGAGAAATGCCCGACCACTGACTCCACAGCGTCACCAAAGAGGCCGGAGGGAGTAATTGGCACGTTGAGGTGTGTCTTGCTGTCAGAGTCCTTCAGGTTAGCTAGGGTTAACCATTGGTGCCTGTGAAAGACCACCATAAAGCCCATGGATCGAACAATGGCCTGGGCCGAGTTGCCATCAGCGCTAAGACCGTCACCGCATGCAGGTCTTTCAT
>NW_015618809.1:0-1236 GCF_001515605.1 Sinocyclocheilus anshuiensis
TATAAAATCTATTATTTGTGACAAGTTACAAAGGTAATGTCCATAAAATGTATAGAACATGAATTTGTTAATACTCTAAATAAAAGTCATTTTTATGTGGCGTCTGTAATATCTAATTGCTTGACAAGTCTCTCTGAGAAAATGATTCCTTGAGAGAGCCAATTCATCTACGAGAAAAGCTTTGACAACTTGCATGTCTGAAGAAAAAAAAAACACATTAAAAGCATCGCCCACGTGGGAGCAGTTTCGACTGCTTTTTGGCATAAACACCTGATGACTAGTAACTCAACTTTTTTCATAAGATCACCTTGAGACAAAGTAGGTAAAATCATTAAGGAACAAATAGTGAAACTTCCACAAAAGAACAGAAGTTAGACAACTTTTTTTCACTCAGAGATAACCAAAAGTTAAATGAGTTATTGGTTAGTCAGCTGTGATATGTCTCAAGAAAGGGCCTAGCATATTCATCCATTTAAAGGGGCGACAGAAGGGGCCAAGCTAATGAGCATTTATGAGCAGTTATCAGGGATGCAGTTCACAGATATGATGACTGAATCTTTGTGATGAACAACTGGGGCATATTGCACAGCAGACACATCTGGAGAGACTTGTTTTCTGCATATTCAGTTCTACAGTGACAGGAGAATGATTTCTGCCTAGCCAAATACTGAAATGTTCTTACATTTACAGTAAACAAATGCATTTTAGCTGGGAGATAACAAACAGAGATCAGTTTCTTAGATGTTTCTCTTGAAATCTTCTGACTTCCTGGAAATCGATGGATTTTGCTTTTTCAGGCTTCATAAATGCTACTTCCACCATCCATACTCAAGTGTACCACAATAATTGACTCTCATATTAAAAAGGTGTGCGGTTTGTGAGTTTTACTACCTAAGGCTGGCATTGCCAGTTCTCTGTGGCTTTCTTAAATTAATTTCAATGGGAATCCAATTAATGGCATTTTTGATTACTTAGTATGACGTTCATAAAAAGCAATGACTCCCAATTCTGTAATTTAATTAATTCTTAAAGGATTAGTTCACCCACAGATGACAATTCTGCCACTATTTAATCACCTTTGTGTCGGTGAAAACCTGTATTACTGTACTGTCTTTCGTTCATGTTGCACAAAAGCAGAAAGTTTGAATAATGTTCTGGTGCAATTACAGTGAATGAGAACTAAAGCTCAATGATCCGATCACAATGGTTAACAGCCCACCGGGGTGAAAGAATATC
>NW_015618810.1:0-1236 GCF_001515605.1 Sinocyclocheilus anshuiensis
TAGTTTCTTTTCTCTCGTTCCCTGATGGGCAAATCCAGCCCTTGAGGAAAGAAAAAGGCATCTTTATTGGTAAAAAACTACTATAAGCACAAACAGAGATACTTGTGTTCAAGCTGGCAAAGGGCACGGCAAGGACAAATGTGGGTTACACTTTATCTCAACAGTCCACTTTAGACATTCCACTAAGTAAATTTGCAACTACATGTTAACTAAAGGCTGGAATATACTACACGACTTTTGCCTAGATTTTTACCCAAATTTACAAGCCACTAGTTGCCGAAAGTCATAGAAAATCACGTAGTGTATGATGATCACAGACTCCGACAAACTTTTTAAACTGTGCCCATCATGCACTACACAAATAAACAGACGACTCAAATCAAATCTGCAGACTGTCTTTGATTTTGGCAACTTGTCCAGACTGTAAACCGGGTCAAAAATCTGGGCAAAAGTTGTGTAGCAAATTCCAGCCTTCAGTAAAAACTATTACATTAAATGGACAAGGTAGTTACCAAACATAGACACTCATGCTCAAGCTGGCAAAGGGCAAGGCAAGGACAAATGTGTCCTGTGGACGATTATTCTTACATGAGAAAGCTCCAGGTGAGGCACGGAGACAGGAAATTAAGGACACATGTGGGCAAATTGAAGACAGAGCAGAGACTTGGCTCGAGTGCTGTGGGACCTCCACCGTTAATCATCACAACTTTATGAACTTGTTCCGGATACTCATGAGCCAGGAAGGTACAAAACGAGACACTGCGAGACAAGAAAGAAAATGCTCAAACGAGTGGGGAAATGTATCCGCATTTATCAGGCAAATGAGTAAATTACCTTACCCATAAGAGTGTCCTACTAAAATATTCCGCCTCTTTGCATATCGCTTGAAGATGATTCTAACATCCTCAGCCAGAGCATAAAAGGTATAGGCAGCGGGAATCTGAGGAGCTGAACTTGTACCATGGCCGGCCAGGTCCAGGGCAATGACCTCATAACCAAGTTGGGAGAAATAGTCCAGTTGGCTTCCCCAGATATCCAACGACCCCCCGACTCCATGTATGAAAAACAAGGCCACGTCGGGGTGAGTACCTTTGCAGCATGTGATCTTCCGCTCACAATCAATCACAATGGAGCGCTTGGGTTTGCGCTGTCTGCGCTGCACTTGCTGCAGATCCTGCTGCGGTGCAGGTTTGGTATCTGTAGCCGGTCCTGCGTCCCCCGACCCCGGTGTGGGTT
>NW_015618811.1:0-1236 GCF_001515605.1 Sinocyclocheilus anshuiensis
CTTAGCACACAAAATCTGATCAGTCATTGGACAAATTGTTCATAAATTTAAGGCTTATCTTTTTATTATTGTTATTATTATTATTGTTATTATTATAAACAAAGCATGACATCACTGGATGGGGTATTATTGCAGATTGTGCATACTGTATTTTAGACAATTATGGACAATTGTTTTAAAAGTACAGATAATAAGGAATTATAAAGTGCCCATTTTGCAAGTGTCACTGTGGTTATTGTTCGGGCTTAGTACAGTTAGAGATGGAGAGAAACAATATACTGCAAATGGATGTAAAAACAGACATGGACTTTTAATGGAGAGACAGAACTTTTTCAGCTTTCATTAAAACATCTTTGTGTTTTGAAGGGGAATTAAAGAGTCTTATGAGTTTGGGAACAACATGAGGGTCAGTAAATGACACAATTTAAATTTTTGGGTGACCTAACCCTTTAATAAATCAGTTCACCTAAATATTAAATGTTATAATTTACTCCCCTCATAGCTCTCAAAATCTGTATGAATTTTGTTCTTCCATGAAACACCAGAGAATGTAGCAGCACATGAATAACATCCAAACCTTACTGGTGCTTGTTTTATAATGGCAACTGATGTCACCATTTTTCTATTACGCTCTTTATATGTGAGGTGACCAGTGATTTGTGAATAACCACTTACATTTTGTTCTGTTTATCATACAAAGTGATCGTATCATTTAAAAACAAAACAAAAAACAAACAAACAAAAACAAACCACTGTTTGTATTGATTACTTTTATGCTATCTTTATGTCCCTATTGATTTAAAGTATGGACAACACAGATGAATCATTCTTCAGATATTTTGTTTGTGTTACGCAAAAGGAAATCAAACTAATTTGAAATATCAAAAGTATCTGTTGTGGCCACCAGCTGCTTTAAGTCCTACAGTGCATCTCATCCTCATGGACTGCACCAGATTGGTTAGCTTTTGCTGTGAGATGTTATCCCAGATATTTATCGGGGGATGGTGGGGACACACACACAAACACACACACACGCACACCTACATGTGATTAGCGACTGTAAGGATGATCAGCTGTCCTTCCTGTTTTCCTGTAGCACTCTCTTACATAATGAACATTGCAGTGGCCACATCTGCAGTCCCCATACCTCCCTGAAGCAGCACTATGGCATATTCACACAGGTGAGCAGGGACCATATGCATCTTTCTACTGGTGTTTTAAAGAGGCAGAAGAAAA
>NW_015618812.1:0-1236 GCF_001515605.1 Sinocyclocheilus anshuiensis
TACTCAAGTAAATGTACTTAGTTACTGTCCGCCTCTGGTAGTTACTAGATTGTTACTTACAGGCTCAAGTCAAAGGAGCCTATTTAAGTCTCCTTAGATATTCACGTCTTTAGATATGTAGGTTCCTTCACAAATACAAGGTTAGAGGACTTTTTTTTTTCTGATTGATAAGAAAAATAATAGAATACCTCTCCTTAATAAGCCACAAAGTTTAAGGTATCAATCAATCCTTGGGGTTAGAGATTTGTTGAAAATTCCTAACTCTGATTATGAGCAACAATATCCCAAATCCCAATCTCACACCACTGGAAGAGATTTGCCTCTTGGCTAACACAGGCGGGCCATGGTCTCAAATGCTGAATTCGAAATCTCGTACTAGCATAGTACTCTTAATATTTCTGGCATAGAAAGATATGCTAAAAATAGTAATAGTATAGGCCTAATATCCTGTTCCGAATTCAGCATAGATGGCAAATGGTTGCAGATTTCGTATTTTTTCGCACACTATATTATAGGCTAAATACAGATACTGACGTGACATACAACGTTTAGTATTTATTCTACCATATAAATTGAGTCAAAGCGAATTGACCTCGATTAAAGCCACACAAATATATATTTAGTGACCAAAGTTAAGTCTACTCAAGCTCAGTAATCTAAAACATTATTGATTCTACATGGATGGCTTCACATGTATCCATTAAACAACAGGTGTGCACAGATGGTTGACGTAGTTTTGCGGGAAAGATATCAATACAGCACATAAATCACAAAAACACAACCACAGTTCAGTCGGGTGGATGAAATGCAATAATCCAAAGAAAAAAGTGTGCTTGTCGTCATACATAACCACAGCGTACAGTAAAACAATCAGACAGGTGATCACACAGCATATGCGGCGCCTTAACATCTCAGCAGCGGGAAAACCCGTTAAACGCATTAACGGGGAAGACGAGTCGCGCCTCCAATCCACAATAACACACATACAAGTTAGCCTACTCGTTTATCGAAAGTTACACCTATTCTTGAATTATAACTTAACCTCATAACCAGTTACCTGTTGCTTTAACCGGTTTCAGAAGCACTTCAAGTGTACCAGTTACAAACCAGAAGCATATATACACAGGTATACATTAAATAGAAGACAGTGCAATAACAAGAAAACTGACAAATATTTAAAGGTCCCAAACACTTACCTCGCACGCACAGTAACGACATTGCTGAGATTTTAGTCCA
>NW_015618813.1:0-1237 GCF_001515605.1 Sinocyclocheilus anshuiensis
ATAGGATATAAAATGGAGTTTGAAACTCATAATTTTTCATTTTCAACTCGTCTTTCTGCCATGCTACTGGAAGAGTCCAAATGACATTAGTCGCAATTTTAAGGAATGAAGGAAGTCACGTGATTTGTGCCTGTAATGCTTTCATAACAATACCAGATTTATGGGAAGTACCATATCTAGGTGAAATCAAGGCCACATGATCACAGTTCTCAGAAAAGATTTATATCACAATACGAGGCAATGACTGTATGCATGTGTGCTTGATCAAGAGAAGATTATGTTCACCCTCATGTCATATGCATATGCATACAGTCAGTAGATTCTGAATTACTTATTTGCTAGACTAAAATCAAGAAGGGAACCTCACTGCAACAAAGTGCAAAGCAAGATGATGAGAGTAAAAAGACAGAAGGCTGCACAGAGTATGTGTAGAGGAATGTTTTCTAGTCATTCAGCATACCACCTCATATCTCTCCTCACAGACTGATAAGATACACAGAGGCAGAGTCAACCAAAAAGAGAAAGAGACAGAACGACAGAAGTTGTGACAGAAGGAGCATAATCACAAAGGACTTAAATAGGCCCTATTTTGCACTTGCATAACATTTTATTGAAAGTACACATATAAATGTTAATCAAAGCAAAAAATAAATAAATAAGTAAATTAAAAAAATATCTGTTAACAATTTCCCACCCTCTTATATGACCCTTGTAATTAATCAAGCTATTTATGTTTCCCTACCGTGTCTTTAAGACTATATGCAAATAATAGGTTAACAGTTTTTTTGGGACAACATTTTTATGGGTGGGCCTCCTCTCTCCCAGGCCCAGGATAACATTCCTGGCCGTGCCTCCCTAGCAATGGAATCCTGTTTTCCATGATATATCTCCTAGAAACATTCAAACACAGATGGCTTTAGGCAGACAGGTCCTTATCTGTTTACAGGTGTGAGAGAGCCAGACCGCTGAGAAAGTTGTTTGGTTCATTAACTTTCTCACAACATTGCAAACTCTCATGTTTGTATGAAAAGCCACATTCATTGCAGCAACTTTTGATTTTTGAAATGTAGATTTTTTTCAAATCTTACATTACTTTGTTAAACATATAAAACATAATTAATCTCAGGATCAAAAATACTGATTGTGTTTCTTACAACTGAATTTATAATCATTAAATATATAAATGTTGTATACACTAGGGCTGTCAAAAAAAAATTTGAATTTCGAATATTCGTCG
>NW_015618814.1:0-1237 GCF_001515605.1 Sinocyclocheilus anshuiensis
GCCCTTAAAAGTTTTTCTCTTTCAAATGGAGCGACTGTATGTAAATGAGGAGCAGCAGATTTAATAATTAAAATAATGTTGATAGTTTATTTGATAGTACTAGAACAGTTGCAGATTCTGTTATCTCTTTTCTTCTGTAATGCTCTCTCATTCTGCCCTTGCACAAGTTTGTATAACCCGAAGTTGTTATGCAAAGATAACCGACCAAAGAGTTTTTTTTTTTAAAGCAAGAGCCAGCTTATAGTGAGGGCTTTATAAAAGATTTAGTGACAGCAGTACAATGTGAACTTGCATCTTTCAGTCATGCTTTCAATGCAGTAATTTTCTGCAACTTAGCGCCCATGACATTAACCAGGAGGTTAATTTTTACATCTTAGATGTCTTTCTTAATCTGTTTTTTTTTTCTTTTTTTAATTTGTTTGTCTGTAAAAATAACTAAAACATCTTTAAAACAAGATCCTTTTTTAGGAGCAAAAACTTTTATGAATGTTTTTAGTATAAGTATATTTTGTGAGCAAACAAGCATGTTCACTGGAAAACAAGACAAAAATATTTTTAATAATTTTCATTCAAGCAACCAAGCAGTCAATTTTGTCTTATATGTTTCTGCTAAAATTCTTTGGAACGAATATAAAAGGCACAGATGAGTCAATTGTCAACACAGTAAAGCCACAATCACACTGTCTGTGAAGAAACTGCTGCAGGTCACGAGTCTCAGTGCTGTCAGTTGCTAGTAGGCGTTCCCACAATGCATCACTGCTTATTTGCATAAAGTTGAACTCTGCTTGATTTTGTCACAAAACCAACGGATGCTGTTGCACATGTCACAGGAAATTGCAAAATGAATGTCTTCTAGTTGTTTTGTTGAACTGTCATTGTCAAAAACCCTGAAGAGGAAGGAGCTAAAAAAAAATGTATAGAACAGCCCAGATGATTTGGTCTTTGAGAAAATTACAAGAAATGTTTGAGTTCATATTTAAGTGTCATCCTTTTAATTGCAATTTATCTCAAAATGTGTACAATTTGGAGCACAGTTTGTGACTTGTTCTGTTTGCAAGTCTCCTCATCACACTGATGGATATTCTGTATGTGTGTTTGCTTTTAACAGGCTGATGCTAAGATGGTCTGCGATGTTGTGAGCCGTATGGAGGATACCGAGCCCTACTCTCCAGAGCTGTTGTCCGCCATGATCCGCCTGTGGTCTGACTCAGGCATCCAGGAGTGCTTCAGCCGTGCC
>NW_015618815.1:0-1237 GCF_001515605.1 Sinocyclocheilus anshuiensis
ATGATGTTGTTATTGTTAAAACATTCAAATAATTAAAAATAATACATTTTTCATTAACTGAAAAAAATAAAAAAATATTTAGCAAAAAAAAAATAGAAATGGTGCCTTGTCAACTAACAGAAGAAAAAATAATTTAAAGTCAAAGTACTAAAATTACTAGAACTAAAACTGAAATAAAACTTGAAGTATAAACAATAAAAGTAAAAACTAATAAAAATGACAAAAGCAAATAACACAATTACAAAAATGTACACTAAAATTAAAGTTAAACCAGAAAATATTAATAAACATAATATTAGTATAGAAATAATACTATAATAACATACAATCTGAATGTGCATCTGTATACACAAACACGTTATATATTCAATTATTAACAAGTTTAAAAAAAATGCTTATTAATATAGACATGAGAACACTTCCAGTAAGTTAACACAGAGAGCAACTGATGCTCACTGTTTATGGTGCATTCTGGGAATTTCTAGGAAATGAACATTTCAGTGCACTGGACAGCTCTAGAAATGCCTTACTACTTGTACTAGTGAACTGAGACAATGGGGGAATTCAGTAAGAATGAATTGTGCCTATTGATTGTGCTGTTAATTTGCATGTGCTGTCTGTGTAGTTTTTGTGCCCGATTCACTAAAGGAATTACACAAATCAGGTAACGGCGCACACGCGCCCACAAAATTAGTGCCGAATGCAATTTTCACGGCACAATTCCCCATCTTGCAGTGCTAGATTATGAAGGATGCAGCAGAGCACACAATCCAACACACTTGGTCTGTACAGCACCACTGCGACCGCCTGAATAAGCTCTTTATAATGCTGAAAGTGTGCACACTACACCTGGATATATTCCTGTTTATAATGCTTTTCTCCATCATTTGATGAATAACTGCCAAGACTAATAAACAATTTAAACAAACATCTCTTTTCAATGGAAGTCATTTGACCCCCTGCTTTCCTAATAATGCAACGCTAATTGCACCAAACAAATAGCACTGTGCTTTGTGAATAAATCTATAATAAGTCTAATTTACACAAAAAGAGGTATGTTTGTGCTGACAAGAATTACAATGACTTACTCAAGACTCCTGGTGGGTTCTCAAGGCTCAATTGCGAGGTTTTTGCACTGCAGTGACGCAAACAAGTGGTCTTGGTTTGATTTGAGTTTTCTTCTCTAAAGTCTTCAATACTTTAAATGTGTCTCAATTGTCCAAAAACCTTTTGGCGC
>NW_015618816.1:0-1202 GCF_001515605.1 Sinocyclocheilus anshuiensis
ATAATAATAATAATAATAATAATAATAATAATAATAACTGACTGACAGACAAAGCAGAATCCCAGAAAAAGAGATTATTTTTGAAAAGTACATTTATTCTATCAATATTTACATATTTAATTACCTATATATTATTTGAAAATATATCATAATAGCAAGACTATGAATGCATATTGAATTATTTCACTCAGTTAGCCTAAAAAAGTGAAGATGTCTGAAATTGAATTCATGGAAATACTGAATAATAACCCCACTGATTACACAAAAGTATTACATTTAGTATTAATGCCACTCAGATCCTTCAGTGCCGATTCTGGCGACCCATCTTACCCCAAGGTTCTCTGTTTATCTTTTTACTTCTAAAACTGTTTTCTTTCTCCACAAATCTAAAACATGAATGTGTCCACAAATCCCTCATTAAGAAATAGTCACAAAAAACTTGGATATTCAACATGTTTCAGCTGCCTAAATCTCACAAATGTTGATGAAATGACCAAATTAAAAATAGCGCAGCCATTCATAAAAAGTGTTGGGATGATTTTGTGCTATGGCATGCATGTGTAGACTTCATTTGATGTAGATGTGAAAATAAATAGATGTAAAAACTGTAGCATGTTCATATTTATTAACATACTGTTAAAATCATACCATCCCTCTTAAATGAGTTGCACATATAAAACAAATACGTGAGGTTATTCATGGTGAGTTGCATGTAAATTATCGTCGGACATCTGTACAGTGCTCTGCAATAATCACAATGTATTAACATCATCTTTTGTGTGTCCATTGTCTCCAAAAAACTGAGAGCAAACGGAAGAGATCGTTCAAGTTACACGTGGATTTGAATATTTTAGATAAGGATCTGCGCTATTATTGCTGCACTGTTTCTGCAAACACACCGATACAAAGATATAATGCTGGAAATCCCTGTTGGACACACAGTAATAGAGTTAATATAGATCACTGTTAACATCACAGACCTCTCTGCTCGTCAGGGTCTTTCTCTCCGTGTGTTTCTGCATCCCTCGCGTCTTCTTTCTCGTCTTTAGGAAACTCCATCGTTACGGTAGATTCAGTCGTTACTCCGGGACTCGCTGCTTCTTGTTTTGCGTTGTTTGGCGGCTGACCCGAGCGCTTTCTTCAGCGGAATGATCAGGATGTGTGTGTGTGTGTGTGTGTGTGTGTGTGAGAGTGTGTGTGTG
>NW_015618817.1:0-1237 GCF_001515605.1 Sinocyclocheilus anshuiensis
TTCTGAAGGATCATGTGACATTGAAGACTGAAGTAATGATGCTGACAATTCAGCTTTACAGCAGGAATAAATTACATTTCAAAATTAAACTAATAACATTTCACAATATTACTGTTTTTAGTGTATTTTTGATCAAACAAACACATCCTTGTTAAGAATAAGAGACTTCAAAAAAGACATTTTTAAAATCTTACCGAAACTTTGAACAGTAAGTGCATATATAAAATGTTGGTCAGCAATTCATTGTGCATGTCTAATCTATACAAGGCTATCCAATAAATCTGTAAGATAGCGCAACAGAAATAAAACAAAAGGGGATCTAAAATTCCACAAGAGTTCCATCAATAAAAGGTCTATCGGAATTGCCAGACTGTTCCTATGGGAAAGCTTGTCATTCCTGTGTACAGACAGTGTCTTGGGAACTGAGATCTATGGGAGCAGAAAGGCACGATCAAGCCCAGCAAAGAGACAGGAACTTAGGGAGCGAGTGATGGGATCCCACAGGACTTAAAAAAAATGTTGTGTGGTAAACAGACCCACTGACAGGGCAGAGTCCCAGCCAACTTGACGGATTCTTGTCGCATACTAATGAAGCGATGCATGTCTTCTGTGTGTTGTGCGTGTCTGTCGTGCAATGATTTGGGATAACACACCAACATGATGGTTCTTTGGAGGGAAAATACTTGTGATGAATCAATAACTTGTTTTGACTATTGAGATTGCCAGTGTAACCCTGTGTATAACAGTAATACTATTTCAATTCAACTACAACCAAAATTGCTAAAATAAACTAACACTTACGTGAAGTATCACTTCTGTTAAGGGCCATACACACACTGCTTACATGTACCCAAATAATCAGTTTATAATGGGATTGACGGCTCAGTCGGACTAAAAAGCCTTCATGTAAACACCTCAATCGATCCAAATAAAATTTGGATTAAAAGGAATAGTGTAGACCTGAGATAATCCGATCAACAGGATAAAAAAAAACTGTTTTCTCAATCGGATTCAAAAATACCTTGCACACATGCAATACTGGGATGAGTATGTTTACAAATGTTTTACTTAAAAATGTGTGTATTATGTCTTACAACTTACAAAATGATCAGTGGAGGACACTGTATATTTACTAAATATATATATATATATATATTTTTTTGTTTTGTTTTGTGCTGTCAAACGATTAATCGCGATTAATCGCATAAATAACAGTTTTTGTTTGCATAATATATGC
>NW_015618818.1:0-1238 GCF_001515605.1 Sinocyclocheilus anshuiensis
TGAATCCCACATGCAAGAACATTCTGGTCAAACCCAATACATCTTACAAGTGCGAGAGATGGGAGTTTCTGGCTGTATGTGGATAATTTAATGTGGAGGTTTTCTTATTGAACTTCATCCTCTGTAAAGTATAATTCATTAAAATTATTAATAAATATTAGCTTTTAATGATCAGCACATAAATAAGGCCAAGAGGGATCTACAAAGAGTAAATAATAATTAGGGACATTTTGATCATAAATGTATAAGCACTGTGTATACTCCTAAATGACAACTGTTTGATTGCATTCACTGATTGTCTCCGCTTATTCTTATAAGGGGGGAAAAACAGATCTGCCTTCATAAACATACATGGCTAATTTAAAAACTACAAACCTAGATTAAACAGATCCAATAACAGCAATGAGCCCATGGGAACATCGCTGATACTACCCTGTGGACACATTTGCAAATGTAAAAGACAACAGATGTTACAAAACCCAGAAATATTATCATCATTACATTTTCATTCAAGTGGTAGGCTCATCAAGATTGGCACAAGATAACTCTTCCATAACTTTTGTATTACTAATATTTCAAGATGAACACTTACTGGACTGAATTAACTTACGTTTACTTGATTTTCCATACAGTATTAAATATGTATTTAATAAGTATTAAATATGATACATCAGTCTTTGGAGAAACGTTTATGTGTTCATCTCTTAATCATCATTGTATTACATTACATGTTTTGCACCCCACCCCACCCAAAAATAAAAACTAATGAGCTCTCTCATTAAATCTAAGCATTTAAATATCATCTAAGTCATATTATTGGAAGATATAGAGTGACAACTGATAGTTATATGCATTTTATGCAAGTAGCCTGCTATACTTTTATAAACATCTCATCGATTTACATTACAATCTATTAAAATGTCATCTTACATTTTGGTGTTATAACTAGCAAACTGCACAAAATTGCAAATTTTTGTTCAGGTGTTTTTTTTATTCTCTTTGAGTGTGAGCTCCATATTCTCCTATATCATACTATATGAGCTATAAAAGCCTGATGTATCATACGCATATCATGTATATGACACTCAATAAAAAACATGGAATTTTAATTTTTGTCTAAACGTTCAATAAACGTAAACTGTTCCATTTCAAAACATTGTATTTTTTATTATTATGTCATAAAGGTTGAGCACACACTTGATACGTTTTTAACATTGATAAGAAGAAATGTTTGAGCA
>NW_015618819.1:0-1238 GCF_001515605.1 Sinocyclocheilus anshuiensis
AGTAATGATGCTGAAATTTCAGCTTTGCGTCACAGGAATAAATTATATTTGAAAATAAATTAAAATAAAAATTTTAAATTGTAAGAATATTTCACAATATTACTGTATTACTGACTTTTGATCAAATAAATACAGCTTTGGTGAGCATAAGAGACTTTTTTCGTTTTTTTTTTATTAAAAAAATCTAACCAATCCTAAACTTTTGAAAGTTTATGTAGCTTAATCACTTTTTTAATAAGATGTTAATATGTGAGGGTGATTATCTTTGCAGTCACTACTAGAATACATCATTTATTCTTAATTTAAAATTGCATTAAATTCACATAAAATTGCATTTTCCAAACTATAGTAAAGAAATATATTACAGAAATGTACTGGTGTTCCTAAAACAATTTTGCTCTACACACAGGATTTTTTTTTTTTTTACAAAAATTTTGCACTAAGTTTAAAATACAAATTTTTTTCAATGTGTGATCTCAATATTCCAGTGATTTAGTGTATTTTTAATGATAATGTAACGTACCACTCTCCTTGCTGAGCACAAACAGGAACTCAGCCGCACAGTGCTTCACGTCCGTGTCTATGTGTGTCATTAGACGGACTAGCTTGTTCCGTAGAGCGTGCCCGACCTCAGGTCTGTTTTTGACATCTCGTAATGGTGGAAGCACCTGCGTAGACACACAAACATACACTTTCATTACCAAAAAGAAAACATCTCTCAAGTTCACAATCAAGTTTTTAACCAATCTCACCTTAATTCGTAAAAACTTCCTGGTCTCTCTGTGGATGCGAGCGCTTTCCGTTAGTAGATTTAACGAGGGCAGCAGTGTTTCTTTCAGCTTGTTTCCCTGGAAACACAACGTCAACAAGTTGAGATGGTGAGCAGTTAAATAGTTGTACACTGGAGCTCCAGCTGTGTCCTGGTGTAGAAATCCCTCAAAGCGTTCCCTTCACACCCACCACAAAAACAATAACAACACAACCAGCACAAACAGGTGTAGAGCAGCTCCCAGAAAAGAAAGAACAAAAATAACTTAATCGCAGGTGTTTCACCTCAACCTAACCAGGTACAACACAGCAAAATTCCAATCCAATTTTATTTGTATTCACAATACAAATTGTTTCAAAGCAGCTTTATAGAAAATCATGAAGTCAATGTTTATTATATCTTGATATATTCATGCCTTATAGTCACATTTAGCAGATTACCCTGTTGAAAAAACCAGCATATGCTGGTT
>NW_015618820.1:0-1229 GCF_001515605.1 Sinocyclocheilus anshuiensis
TCAGCATATTATAATGATTTCTGAAGGATCATGTAACACTAAAGACTGAAGTAATGATGCTGAAAATTCAGCTTTGCCATCATAGGAATAAACTGCATTTTTAAATATATTCAAACAGAAAACAGTTATTTTAAATTATAATAATACTTCACAATATTACTGTTTTTAATGTATTTACTATTTACAATAAATGAAGCCTTGGCCAGCATACGAGATTTAAAAAAAAATATTTAAAAATCTTACCGACCCCAAACTTGGAGAGTATTATTATTATTAGGACCCCCACAATAAATGCTTTTTTGGAGCACACAGTGCATAGTTTGCAACTGAAAGATCTAGATCTAACCTTGTTTTTCTCATAGATGGGCGGTACACTGAAGAGCAGGATGTCGGCTGGAAAAGAAAACATTGAAATGTGGATTCATTCTCAATTGGTCAGCCTATAACTAAATATGAAGCAATTTGGTTCCCCACAAATCAAAAATACCCCTCAAATTTAAATGCGATGCTAAAAGTGGAACATTCGGCCTACCGAGGATGAGGATAGTGATGCCATTGAAGACCGCTCCAACATATGTCATCAGCCACATAACCACTGCCAGCTGAAATCAGAAGGTAATGTGGGTCAAACAAACAGAAAGCCAGAAAACACAATTATTTTAATGAATTCTGAAGTAAATGCAATGCTTTAATAAAAATCTTACAGCTAATATAGCAAGAAATAACTGCTCCTTGTTGCCTCTTGTCATTTCTGGAATCACTATAAACTTAAACTGTATTGAATATATATATTTTTGTATGTACTGGAGAAAGTCATGCACGTTTTGACCAAGAAGATAAATAAATTCTGACTATCTAAAACTATCTCTTTAATCATAGCATGTATAATTGCTGGCACTGACCTTGAGGGAATCCACCAGATCCTGGACCAGAAAGAGGCGGCTCATCTGCTTGAGCACACGGTTGACGTGGGTGAGACAGGCGTCCACGTGCTTGCGGAAGGTCTCGGGGGGCACGGTGACATCTTTCTCCATCAGAGCCCTGTCACAGGAACATGGGTCAACCCAATTAGCCCTGCCACTGAATACCCACACACCTCTGAGCACCACTGCACCAACACTTACTAACACAGACCCTAACATTAAAAGTGCCAAATGGACCTATAATGTTAAAGGTGAAGCGTGAAGTGCATATTATATATATATATATATATATATATATTAGTGCAG
>NW_015618821.1:0-1238 GCF_001515605.1 Sinocyclocheilus anshuiensis
CGGTGATGTAAATTCAAGCAGGTGTAACTGTTAGTTGTGTTGGCCGATTTTGATAACAGATGTCTTTTAGGCTAGACCCACCCAGTTTTCTCTGGGCCCACCCTCATTGTAATTCCTCGCTACGCTAGTGATGTAAACGTCCCCTAAAATAGCTTTCTGCCACTGAAATTCAACATTGACTCAGGTATATATACAAACAGACATACCGAGACACTCGTTGCGAAACGAACTGGGCTTGTCTAAATAAGACTCTTCTTAGTTCAATGAGTTTTGATGACTTGAGATCCGCTGGGACCGATTCTGATTCTTGAACGAATCGTTTTGTGCAGTTTTGCGTTTTGGACATCGCCATCTTTGATATTTACTTGAATTGAGGGGGGGCTGAACACCCAAAAAATATACAATTGTTCAGGAAAACCACAACTCTGGCAACACTGCATAGTAGAAAGTGCTATTCTCTGTCAGTCATGGATAATTTATGGTCCAAGGGGGTCGCCAAGATAAAGAGAGAAGTATTCGGCTAGTAAACAGGATTTTAAAATGGTGGCTTCAAAGAGATGACCCGCTTCATGTAAAATAAAACAATCATCATTTAAACAATTTACATGTACATTTTTTTCAAAAGTATTATTTATATCTGTATATTTTAAATTTACTCTGTGCACTCTTAAACATTCATATTTATAAATCCCATATTTAGACACATTCATTCCTTTTTAATTAAGTTCATTGCTTAAGCCTATAAAAAGTGAGTTCACAGTCATTGAATTTATCTGTGCATAGCACAGCATTACACACAAATGGAAAACACTTCTTCTCTTTTCTCTCCCTTTGTGGTAATTGAAAGGGTTTTCCAGTTGTTTTGTGAGTTCTGCTACCTTGAATTAACCAAATATGTCTGCACTAATTTGAGTGTCATGTGTTTGCTATGCGACAACAACGAAGACAGCTTGCATATTTTCATTAGCTTCTTTCACATACCAGCAGGATGAAAAGTGTGCCAAGCTGCTCTGGAATGCAGCCTTTTTATATTTGAGGTAAGGGAAATAGTAAACCAAAGGACAGTTACGGAGGATATTGGAAATCCACTTAGAATCAAGCTAAATAAATCAAATACCAGAGAGGTTTTGCCAGTTACTATTATTTTGAGTAATTCTAGCTCTAATTGAATTTGAATAGGCAGACTGCAAGAGGCTTCACTGCAGAATGAGTTCATTAGTTTTGAGCTGCCAGTAAAA
>NW_015618822.1:0-1238 GCF_001515605.1 Sinocyclocheilus anshuiensis
TACAAATGAGGACAACAGAAGCAATCAAAACCAACAAAAGAGCAGCAATATGTAAGCGCTGTCACAAGTCTTGCAGTACACATAGCAAGGTTTTTTTAAATAAATTAAAAGAAAACAAGTCGAAAGAATAGAGACCGCTAGTGTTAGAGAATCGTGTTTTATAATAAATAAAAACAAAACATGTAGCTAGATCAGAACAGAAAAAGAATAGTGTTAGAGGGTCAATTTTTTTACAAGTAGTTAGAATAGAAATAGAATAGAGAGTGCTAGTGTTAGAGGCTCAAGTGTAGATGGAAGAGATGTGTTTTAGTTGTTCTTTGAAGGTGGTTGAGGACTCAGCTGCTCTGATTGAGTTGGGCAGGTCATCCCACCAGGAGAGAACAGTTAAGTTAAAAGTCTGTGAAAGTGATTTTGTGCCTCTTTGGGGTGGCACTATAATGCGCCGTTCACTTACAGAACGCAAGCTTCTGGAGGGCACATAATTCAAATACAATGTATAGATACAATTGGTTAATTGAGCATATTGAAAAATAATTTCTTTCTGTTTGGAGCCACACATGCAGATGTATAATTTTTGTGTGAAATGTTTAATGCATTATATGGTTTGTTCCCCAGATAACAGGCATCATCTTCAGCCTGGAGGATCACGGTGAGGATCAGACATCATACACTCATATGCTCCTGGTTGTGCGCATGGCGACCTGGAACCAGATCCTCGATCCGTGGGTGTACATCCTCCTGCGCAAAGCTGTTCTGAGGAGACTTTTTCAGGTGCCATTGAGACTTTGCAGTCCTCACTCCAATTTTCGTTTCCAGTGGCAGGGCAGCATGGAGGCCAGCAGCTCAGTGATCAGCAGACCAGACTTCATCTGCCTGCGTGGACCTTAACCGCCAGATACTGCCATCCAGTCAGATAACCTCCATTGATGGGGGATATGAAGATATTTGATCATTACAGTGGAAAAGAGACTGTTACAGAGATCCATGCCATGTCTCTTGTAGAGGAAATTTGCATTCATCTGAAGTCTGCATAAGTACAATGTGCCAGAAAAAATCTAATACAAATTTACTGCATACTGACGTTTAATCAATTTGTTCAAATAAGCAGAGTGTATAGGTGCTTTTGAAGGTTTGTTTTTATAGTCTATTGCTTCAAGCAAGCATGTTTTGAGACTTTATGTAAAAAATAGACTAGTTTAAAATATGATCATGGTTAAATGTTTCAAACATGATATGTG
>NW_015618823.1:0-1226 GCF_001515605.1 Sinocyclocheilus anshuiensis
GTGTGCTTGACTCAAAAGTACGGAAAGGAGGAAACTTCGCATAAACTATGGCCGTATCAGCAACTCCTCCGGTGCTTTCACCGACCTCCACTCCCGGGGGCGCGAGCAGCCTGTTCCGTCCCGACTCTCTGTACTCCAGCCCGGCCGAGTCCCCGCGACTGACCAGCAGCATGATCAACTCTTTCATCACCGGCACCGGCGGCGGCAGCACTAACGGGAACGGGCCCGGCGGTGTCCATAATAACGAGTGTAAGATGGTGGAGGTGCACGGCGTGAAAGTGGCCTCGTTCACCGTGGACGGTCAGGAGCTCATCTGCCTCCCGCAGGTGTTCGACCTGTTCCTGAAGCACCTGGTCGGCGGACTGCACACCGTCTACACCAAGCTGAAGCGGCTGGATATATGTCCGGTGGTGTGCACGGTGGAGCAGGTGCGGATCCTGCGCGGACTTGGGGCCATTCAGCCGGGCGTGAACCGGTGCAAACTCATCACCCGAAAAGACTTCGAGGCGCTTTATAACGACTGTACCAATGCCAGGCAAGTCTAGCCTATATCGCATATGCATCTCACATTTACGCTCAGCTTTGGAACCTGAGGTGCTTTTCAAGCTCATTCAGAACTAGCAGAGTTGTCGTACTTGGAAAAGTTGCTAACACTTCACGATAACTTTAATAAAAATGATTTCATGCGTGTGTAAATACGAATATTTATGGAAATATATGAATTACAAGTTTATGACATTTCTATTTTAACGCACGTGATCTAAACAAGATAGGTAGGCTACCTTTAATATAAATGAATAAAGTTTATTTAGATATAAAAAGGTTATTATAAAGTGCTGTTTGTGAACTCGTCAAAACACATTAAATGTCCTAAATGAAACGTTTGCATAAAACTGGTTGCAATCAGTTTTTCTTTCTGCCAAACCACCTGCAGTTTTGACCTCTTTTCCGTTTCGAATCAAATCATTGTCCTGAGAAAAAACAATAGTAACAAAAATAGGCTAATAATAAAAATGAATGGCAGCTTTCTCCAAAATCAAGTAAATAACTTTGTCCGCAATCTGTTCTCGCTGACCACTCGATCTGCTTTTTACGTAACTGTCTTTATACAAGCGTTTATTAGGCTACAGAGCAAACATGGTCATTTTAATGATTCAGATAAACTAAAAACAATAATATGATATTCATTTACACTTTATATATATATATATATATATATATATATA
>NW_015618824.1:0-1213 GCF_001515605.1 Sinocyclocheilus anshuiensis
CACACACACACACGCGCGCGCGCGGAACAGACTCCAGACAAACCGACTGGATCCGAGTTTAGGGTCTGCCACAGAAGCATAAACCCTGGAAATCTCCGACGCTGAAGAGAAAAACAAGCTTCCGGGTTGTTCACCAGTGTTGCAAGTTAAACAAAACTTTCAAAACAAAAGAGTTTCTTCCACGTTCCGTCTCCCGATTTAAATAATGTCTTGAGTTTGTTCTCCAGTAAAGTCCTGTGGGGCTTTTGTGTTACTTTGCCCTACTTCTGTGGAGCTTGAAAGAGGAAGAGGCCGGGCGTCTGCTTGCATGAGCGCCGATGACGCGGCGTGCCGGCCGAATATTACTCTGTTGAGTCAACAGTTACGTGGGTTTGGGCGGAGTATCCGGGAAGAAAAAAGTAACAAGAAACTGAAGAAAGTGAAAGAGACAGAAAGAGATTTCCCCTCTTGAATTCGTAGCAATAAAAGTAGTGGTTGTAGGCAGACACATACATTGCACATGGAAGCTGCCACAATAATTTTTTCAATTATTATTATTATTATTTTTTACATATTACATATGTATATTCACGTTACATATGTATATGTATATGGATAGATAGATAGATAGATAGATAGATAGATAGCATCTGAATCCCTTTGCCCTTTGACCTAAAGTAATTACTTGATGTAGCCCCTGAGATTTATTTTCAGTTAATATTTCAAAAATTTAACAGTAAGCTTGTATGTTCACAGTTTTCTGATGATAGTCAATGGCCACATGAAATGAATGTAAACAAGAAAAAAAATTTTTTTTATAATTGTTTATTTTAAAATGATTTATTTTAATTTCATATTTTGTTATTTAAATAATTATTAGCTTTTTATTCATTCACAAACCCCCTGAAGTTCCCTCATGAACCCCCAGGGGTTCACAAACCACAGTTTGGGAAACCCTGACTTAGGTTGTCACAATTATTTTAAATACAGATGTTTTTGAAGATTCTTTCAAATTGGTTTCAATAAATAGCAGGTTCCCACTGTTACAAAAAAATACAAATAAAAATTCAACATCTTTGCATCATCATCATCTTTTTTTTTCTTTTTTTTCCCTCCAGACGCAGTTGCTTGTGTGGACCCTGAAGAGTGTGTAAAGGTGTGTGGTGCAGAGGTGGGCTGTTCCAACATTGCTTTTCCAAAACTGGTCATTGAGCTCATGCCCAGCGGTAATCAG
>NW_015618825.1:0-1238 GCF_001515605.1 Sinocyclocheilus anshuiensis
TATTTCAACGCACCTCACAAACTTTTACGGCTCGCTCGCTCTCTCTCTCTCTCTCTCACACAATAGCCCTCGGGTGGAGGAATATCATGCGCTGTTAGATACCGTCTCCAACATCCTCTCAGCAACTTCATGCATTCTCTCCAGAGGAGATGAAAAGATTTAATTTCCTAGTGCTCTGTTCTTCAGCTCACTAAATTAACCCTTGCTCCACTCATCCATATGGCTTCTCTATGAGTTCTTCTGCCTCCTACAGTGTCTTTCTTTCCATTTGTTACTCATCTTTTGGAGTGTTTGCGATGTCATGATCTGCTTTTGACTCTTACATTAGAAAACACAAACCTTTTAATCTGTTTTGCGGTCTTGTTTTCGTCAAGGTCCCCAGAGCCTGCATTGTAATGATATCCTTCAAACATCCACGTTGTGTCAAACTGAAAAGCATTAATTAAAGCACAGTAGTTCCTTTTTTAGAAACTATAAAAAAAATAAAAAATAAATAAACATTACTTTGCTGTTCAGTGCTGTTAGATTTTTTATTGCATATATGAAAAAACACTATTTGCTATTTTTTTACTTAATCAATAAACAGTATCTTGCGTAGTATTCTGTGAGTTAATAATTTATTAGCATACAGAGAAATAAGAGCTACTGATACACTGTCATTTTAAATGGAAAGTGAGCCCAAAAATACAAATAAAATGTCATCACATTGTTGCAAACTCGATTTACTTCCATGGAGCACAAAAATAAATGTTGAAGATGGTTGAGGACTTGTTCTTTTTTATGTATTCACAATTAATGGGCATTGATGCTTCATAAAGGACACAAAAGCACCATAAAAGTGGTCCATATTTTTCATCTAAAATCATACAAAATCGTTGTGTAAGAAATAAACTGACTTTTCAGTCCTTATTCACAAAAAATCTTGATATTCACCCTAGCTGTCCTATAAGAGTCCATGATAGTAGCAATGTCCAATCCAGGAAAGAGTTTTATTTTTAATCTATTTATTTATTTTTTTTAAAAATCAGTTTAAGGTTAATATTTTTGTTTGCTTGTTTGTTTTTCACAATCAGATCATAGGAATCAGATCAAGTTCTCAAATTCAACTCACTGACCAAATTATTTGGTCACATCAGTCAACATCTGACTCTTGAGGACAACTATCAGACCACTTTCCTGCTGCTTTTGCTTTCTGAAGTAAAAAAAAAAAAAAAACTTTATCCCCCATTCTTTGCAAT
>NW_015618826.1:0-1238 GCF_001515605.1 Sinocyclocheilus anshuiensis
TTTTTATTTTAGAGTGAAACATGAACTGTTTGTTCTTTTTGTAAAATTCACCCAGTTATTGCTAGTATAATGAAAATGTGTTAAATTGACATATTAGTTCATTTCTGAACCTTTGTAGTTCATAATCATAAATGACGCATTTAATATCCTAATTAAAATGCCAAAGGTGTTATTACGGTCAGTAATTATAATTATCTTATTCTAAGAATAACAGACGTCTGCGGGAGATTGTCAAACAAGTGGACGGGTTTGTTCGACTGTACCTTTAAACAAAGTTGGATCACTGAACATTCCTGATGGATCCTGATCATCATCAGATTCCAAATCTTCACCCACGGCGCTCTGAAGCCCCTCCCCAGATGAAGACATCACGGTCACATGATCCTGTGCAGATGTGTGAGTAGCAGCTGTCCTTATGGTGGAAACTGCACTGCAAACTACACACAGAAACACACACTATGAATCACAGCAGAAATGTAGTAACAGCTTTGGGAGGAATGCTGATTTGTATTTAGTTTCGGCCCAGTTTGCACATAAAAACAGGATCAAACGTCACAAACGTTCATTATATCACAATGACACATTAACCTCAATTAGCAGATATAAAGAGAGGTTAATCTAATGTTGCGGTTGATGTTGAGTCATCCTGTAAACACCCCATGCTTATTGTACTGAGCAGATTAACTGTGTATGTGTGAGAGAGAGGGAAAATAAGAGTGCAAGACATAAGCCAGTGGAAAAGTTGAGGTTATGTGAGGTAAAGCTGCACCTGCTGCAAATACAATATAACATTAGAGTGCTTTATGTCTTCTTGTCTTGTTGGACACCTGCTTATAAAATACATAGTTCAGAATCCGATACGATCAACACAGCGTTCCATTCATGCTAAAATACATAATATAATGACAGGTATGCGAATATAAATACTGCACAGAACCCATACAGACCAGCTATTAAAGGTAAGTTTGCAGATTTTGCCAACTTTTATTAAAACCCCATTTTGTCAGCTGTGAATTAGCCCTTTAATCTTAGTTTACATGTCTGGGATTAGATTTTCTACATGAAGAATGGCACTTTTGATTAATAAAACAATGATTTTGATTAAGAAAATGATGTTTCAATGAAAATTTGTCAAATGTGTAATCTCTCAGTCATCACTGTATTGCATTGCATTATATGTTTTGCCCCCACACTAAAAACTACAGAGCTTTGATCATAAAACTAAGCATTTAAATATC
>NW_015618827.1:0-1238 GCF_001515605.1 Sinocyclocheilus anshuiensis
TTTGCCTGTGTATTTTTGTGTTGTGCAGGTTTCCTCTGGTAGAAGCTGCTGAGAGGAGTGAGCCTGTCCCCTCTCCCTTATCCCCCCTACCACAACACGACACTGCTCCTGCCCTCCCTGCCCACCTGCTCCAGGACACAGTCGAGTTCCTCACTCCGCCTCCTACCCCTCCGGACAGGGCTCCCCCTGAGCCTCAGACCCTTCCTCCTGCTCCTGCTCCTGCTCCTTCTCCTTCTGGTCTGCCCGAGGCTTCCCCTGCTGCCCCTGTGCCTCCTCAAATCCAACAGCTACAGCACTCTGAGCCTTCAGCAAGGTAGGATATAATTATTTACTGAGCGTGCTAACTGTTTGTTTAACAGTGTACAGTTTTTTCTTCTTTAGAAGATTGTGAGGATGCCACAAGTGTAGAGATACTGTACACTCAAATTTACTGTATATTATTTTTGCTTTGTGGTTATTTTAAAAACCTTGGATGAGGCACAGAGCACAACACTTTTACCACTCTTATGCCTTCCCTGTGTGGGCATTACAATTCACATGAGGCTGCTTTCAAACGCTCTTCATCCATCTAGTCTGTTCTTAATTATCACACTGGTGAGAATTTATGAATACTGATTAGATTTATTTAAATCGATCTTACTGTAAGACATAATTTCACTTTGCGTCTGGAAGGTTTTGTTGACTGTGCTGATAAATAATAATAGCAGTGATGATCCTGAGGGATTTGTGCCATACACTGCATGTACATTATGTGCAGTACTGTACACAGAGTACCTCAATACACCCTGTTTCCCCTGTGTCTGTAATAATTTTATGAAGCACCCAGAAATTAATTTGCCATAAAGACTGTTGGCACCAGGCTTTGTATGCATCTTTACAGCACTGTATAAGCAGAATACAGTGGCCCTAAAATCATTTTAATTCATGCTTAAAATGTATGAAAGTCATTGCATCCACTTGTTATACAACAAAATGTCATTGTCAAGCAAATGATTCTAGACCTTTACTCAGGACTAAATTCCCTTTTGTAGATATTTTTAATTTTAACCAACTGTTTTCAAGGTGATTTTAGTGGTTGAAGTCACTTCTCTCTCTGTTGTTTTAAGATACTGTATTACCATGGATGAGCTCAGCTTGCATTTCTTCTATCAGACAGCAGAGGGCGAGCGTGTGTGTATGTGTTTCTTTCAGCATTGGAACTGAACTCTGCTGCCCACTGCAGCACACAGCTTGTAAAC
>NW_015618828.1:0-1238 GCF_001515605.1 Sinocyclocheilus anshuiensis
TCTTTCTTTCTTTCTAAACCTATTTTTATTCATTTGTCTTTTCTTTTATATTTATTTGTATTTATTTTTATTGTTTGTTCTTTTTTATTTTTTTATTTATTGTTTTTCTTCATTTCTTTATTTCACATTTATTAGTTTTTAGTTTTGTTTACTTGTTTTTATTTTGGTCTATTTTTTAAATGTTTTTTTTCTTTATCTTTTCTTTTAATTTATTTTCTAATTGTTCTTGATCTTTTTTATTTTTCAAAATTAATTAATTTATTTGTATTATTTTCTTTCTTTCTATGTATTTTTTTTATTATTTTTAATTTTTTATGTATTTTTTCTTATATCTTTCTTTTCGTTTTAACGATTTAGTTTTTGCAGGAGCTCTTGAAGTCTTGCATGCAGCCAGATTCATGTGGTTTTTGGGCTCATATAAATATGTCATTCATGTTTCCATAATTAATCACATGGAGTTGTTTGTCTGGTTTTGCAGATTCTTCCCATATTTAACTTCTTAATCATCTTTCGTTCTTCTGTCTTCCTGAAGTTCTTTGCATTTGTTTGTTTGTTCGCTCAGTGTTTTTTATTTCCTGAAGCGTCCGTGTTTATTTCAGTCCTGTTTGTCTTTTGTCCCTGGAAGGAAACAATCGTCAGATCTCACCTCATAAATTATCGTGGATGTGATTGGAAAGGACCAATGCGTTCGCACCTGTTTCAGACGGAGCGTCTCATTATCAGCCTCATCTGTCGCTCACGCCGCGTCTGATTGGTCCAGAGAAACTCAGCGTGAAATCAGGAAATCACAGCGCTAGTGCTGCTAGTTAACTCAATCATAACTAGTACAAGTGCTGATGAAACCCTAACAAGCTAAAACACTCAGAACACCCTAACAACTGCATAGCAACAAACTGAAACTCTCAGAACATCCTAGCAACAACACAGCAACAGCCTAAAACACTTATGTCACCATAGCAACAACTTAAAACACTCCTAATACCTTAGTAACTGCATTTGAAACAGCCTAAAGCACTTAGAATATCTTAGCGACTCCATAGCAACAGGCTAAAACACTAGGAACACCCTAGCAACAGCATAGCAACAACCTAAAAGACTCACAGCACCCGAGCAACTGCATAGCAACATCCTAAAACAGTCAGATTATCTTAGCAACTGCATAGCAACAGCCTAAAACACTCCGAACACCCTAACAACTGCATAGCAACAGCCTAAAACACTCAGAACACCCTAACAAC
>NW_015618829.1:0-1239 GCF_001515605.1 Sinocyclocheilus anshuiensis
TGGCGCACTTAGCACTGATTATCTTATTTTTTTGTCCGCTTTGAACACCTGTGACTTTAAAATATCATGTCATGGGATTAAAAGGATGCCAGGCACCTCTTTCATGTATTTCATTTATAGATGTGCATTTACACTGTCTTGATAGTCTGTTTACTTTCTCTTGTTACCATTTTCAGAAATTTCAAGCATTATAAATGGCTGTCCTATGCTCAAGCTTGAGGTTTTTAAGTGGTCCGTAAGAAACACAGATTGTCATCTCTGCACATGCAACAGCTTCAACTCGGACCATTCTGCGCAGGGCTCGAACCAGTGGAGGTCAGCATGCGAGGCAGGCCCACTAACAAGGGTGCTAAAGACTGCAGCCTCTGGGATTAGTACGCACACTAAAGTAACCCATGCTCATTGGAAAAATGTACCTGTGGTGTCATTTCTTCAAAATTACATTAAATTGCTTCTTGCAGGTTTCATAACACTTTAAATGTGAAATGTCCAGTGAGTGGTGCTAAAAGCATGTTCAGTCTTATCCAAAAAAGATGAATATGAATCTGACATCATTTCATTACGCTGGTTGTTGTACGTATTGCAGCACTTCAGAAATGAAATGTCCAGTGAGTGCCTCTAAAAGGATAATGCTCTATCGCTTTTAAAAAATAATGTACTACCTAAATTAACCCTATTCTAAACACAACCTAGTGTTAACAAAATAAAATGTGAGATAAAAACATATTTTCTGTGGCAACCATGCCATTTTAGCTTGCTTCTACAAGTCTTTGACCTCTGAAATTTATGTAATCATAAAATGACATATTTTGACTTCACTATTCAAATTTGTCCTTTAATATTTTGGTTTGAGCAACTCTTGGTCTGTGGACTATGAAGTAATCAGTAATGCAGTTACTATTCAGAGACAGTAATTAGTAAAGTAAACCCACTGCAATTAAGAAAATGTAGGCCTCAGTGTTGAACACAAATCATTTTAATTATTACACAACACTCTGGAATATGTGATTTACTTATATGTTCTGTCTGTCTGCCTGTCTATCTATAAATCCATCTGTCTGTCCATCCATTTTTTATATTTTGCCTTTCTGAAGCATATCAAATTCAAAGTGGTGTCACTGGTAGATTCAGAAATGGTATTTCTATGCTGGTATTTCTGTTTCTTGTTCTTCTCTCTCTATCTCTCTCTCGTATCCCCTGTTCCATCTCCTTTCCTCCATTTTTTTTTTTTTTTGCCTA
>NW_015618830.1:0-1235 GCF_001515605.1 Sinocyclocheilus anshuiensis
GATTTCTGAAGGATCATGTGACACTGAAGACTGGAGTAATTCAGCCTTGCATCACAGGAATAAATGACGTTTAAAAAATATATTAAAATAGAAACCATATTTTAAATTATAATAATATTTCACAATATTACTGTATGTACTGATTAAATAATTGCAGCCTTGGTGAGCATAAGACTTTAAAAAAAAAAAAAAACTTTTGCTAGATGCTTCCTTTTACCGTTTCACCTAATGTAACTTTTAAGTCTGCAGTTTTATGATAGGACTTAATCAGTTACCTATTCAAACATGGGTCTTTTTCCACTGATCAGAATTGTGAATATTTACATGTTCAGCAGCAGGTAGATGATCCAGGTTTGACTGCGACCAGGGTCATGTCCTCATCCCACTTCTTCTTTCCCACCACTGCTATCCAGTCTACTCTATACTTCCCTCCAATAAAAAGCAAAAAGCCTCCAAAAATAATAATAAAAAAGTGGTTGTAAGACTGTAGGTCTTGTAGTTTATTATACTGTAGTTCCTTTATAAATGAATATGGCTAGTTACTATGTTTCATTTACTCAACAAAGTCAATATTTACTCGGATTTGGTGAAAAGCCATAGAAATAATCCTGATCAGCCAACTATGTGAATTTAGGCTTTTTTTACTGATTGTTGTTGCAGCATACCCATTGCCTTTGACCTGCTGTTTCTGAAGAAGAAGTGGAAGAGTTTTATCACGTGGACTCTGGTGGCGTTGCTCCTCTTTCTGGTTGGGAAACTCATTGATTTCTGTGGATACGGAATTGTTTTTGTGTCTTTTTTATCTGACTTGAGACCCTGAGATTCCATCAATAACAAAATGGAATTTTAAAATTAAAAAATATCCAAGTTCGGTGTATTATACTGATATGATAACACTTATCGTTACATGTTTCTGTAGGTCCCTGTTGTTGTAGTAGACAGCTACTACTATGGAAAGCTGGTGATTGCTCCTCTGAATATAATACTATACAACATGTTCACTCCTCATGGGCCCGATCTTTATGGTAAACTTCAAATCATTTGTATATACATTTAGAAAAGAATATTGACTCATATTAAAAATAAACTAAAATTGTTTACAGGAAAGTACTTTTTCATTACAATGTTTTTTTCTTTCTTAAAGGCACAGAGCCCTGGCATTACTACTTTGTGAATGGTTTCCTTAATTTCAACATTGTATTTGTGTTGGCCCTCTTTTCTCTTCCTCTCACGGC
>NW_015618831.1:0-1225 GCF_001515605.1 Sinocyclocheilus anshuiensis
AGATAGATAGATAGATAGATAGATAGATAACTATCTATCTATCTATCTATCTTTCGTTCTATCTGTTATCTATGCTTATTTGTCTATCTGTCCTTCTGTCTGTCTATTTGTCTGTTGTTCATCTTATCTATTTATCATTTGTTCTGTGTATCAGTCTGTCATTCTGTCTGTCTGTCTATCTGTCATTTAGTTTATCTGTCCATCGATCTATCTATCTGTTCTTATTCCTGACTATTGTTCTGTCTGCCTACTGTCCGTCTTTCGTTCTATTTGTCGTTTGTTCTATCAATCATTCTGTCCATCTGTCATTCTGTCTTTATGTTTATCTGTCCATTGTTCTGTCCATCGATCTGTCTGTCGTTCTGCTTGTCTGCTTATCTATCTGTCCGGTGATTTACATTTTATCTGTTTATCATTCTGTCCATCTTGAGATTTGATCTGCTCAGCCAGCCATCTGAAACTGCATTACATCAAAAAAATATGCTTGCCTTTGAAAGATTTACAAAAGCAACCTCACATAATGTTGTGAGTGATTTCACTGATGTTTACTTCCTGTAATAATGCTGGCAAAAATTGCTATTTTCTTGAAAACTGCAGTGATAACTGATTAGTTTTTGTGCTTAACATTCAACACCCAGATGGTAGAGATGTTTTTGCCAGGTTGAGTTCAGTACACATGTTATTTCGACAGGATATAAAGGCATTTGAGAGGCCTGCTTTGAATATTGTAATCTATTTGATGAGTTACTTGGCTCATCAAAAAAAGAGTGAAAATGCACTTGCAGTCTTTGATAGTTTAATCATAATTAGTTTTGACATGACTGAAATGTATAATCAATTCACCGTTCTCTCTCTTTTTCTCCGTGTTTCTCCTTTAGGATGCTGGGGGAGCTCTGCTTGACTGTGCTCCAGTCTCTCCTGGCTGTGTGTCTGCTCTTCACCCTGGAACACGGTGAGTCATTCTCTCCTGAATCTCAGCATTCATCTACTCTTATCCATTCAGTCGTGGGAGTGCGCTTGTCAATCAAAAGTCCTCGTTGACTCAGTAACAACTTTTTCAAATCTCAAAATGTCCAAAACCTGCAGCTGAATTAGTGCAATTTTCATCCACAATGGAAGAAAACAATGCAACCTACACTCTTAAAAATAAAGAGCTCTTTATTTGCATTGATGGTTCCATTAAGAACCTTTAACATCCATGGAACCTTTCCATTACACAACAATT
>NW_015618832.1:0-1239 GCF_001515605.1 Sinocyclocheilus anshuiensis
CCAATGATAGAGCGGCTGATGTACCTGTGGAAAGTGCCAATTTGGAGGGCTATGAAGTGCACCTCGCCCTCTTGGAAAAGAGAATAAAAGAGGCTATCTCAGCGATGTCAACATGGGAGAGATGGATCCCTGTGGAATTAAAGGATGAATTAGATGGAAGAGTCAAGGACGTAAGAGCATCCTACAACAGGCTTGAATTAAGGAGAGCTGAATTTGCCACTGCGCGGACAATCAATGAGCAAGGCACAGGAGTGAAACTACTACCCCAACCAGCAGCATCCAAACCAATAGTGAAAATCAAGCCAACCACTCTACCTATCTTCAATGGAAGCAAGAGAGAATATCACAGATGGAGGAAAGACTGGGAAAGCCTGCAAAAGCAGGGAGAACCATCTGGATCAATTGAAGTTAAGAAGATTCAACTCTTGGAGAGTGTGGATGGCAAAATCTCGAAAGATCTCAGACTTTCAACATACACCACTGCCAATGACATGTTCAGAGTCCTGGAGAACAGATATGGCAACAAGTCAACCATCACTGTGGAAATCCTTGAAGAGCTGGAAAAGATGCCACATGTGAAGGGGAACCAGCCAAGAAAGGTTATTGACCTCATACAGTCAGTGGAGAGGGCCCTAGCAGATCTCACAGAATTAGGAAACTCTGGAGCCATAAAGAACCCACTGGTAATTAAATCCATCGAAAGCAAGTTGCCTGACTTTATTAAAAGAGACTGGTTGATGTTCATGGTTGAACCTAGGAACAATGTCACATCAGAGAACCACTTTGAAATGCTCTTGAAGTTCCTTAAAAGTCAAGAAGAAATACTAGAGAGACTCGAACAGCTCAGAACTGTAACTGTGGAGAAGATGGAGAAACCAGATCGTTTAGATAAGAAGTATGACAGAAAAATTGCCTCAACAAAAACTACAAAGAAAGAAGAGCTTGATGAGGTATGCGGTGTCTGTGGTGATAGTGGGCACAACAACAAAATCTTTTTCTGTAGAAAGTTCAAAAGACTTAAGCTACCTGAAAAGAAAGCTGTATTGAGAAAGCTGGGAGCATGCAGAAAATGTCTCGTATGCCATGATGGAGATGGATACTGCAGAGACACCTTCCTATGCAGAAATAAAGACTGTAAAAAGGAAGGTGGGGCCCCAGACCACCATTTTTTCCTCTGCCCAAAAGGAGAAGTCAAAAGAGGGGAAGAGAGAAAGAGTGGAAAAGACAGCAAATGTGAAA
>NW_015618833.1:0-1239 GCF_001515605.1 Sinocyclocheilus anshuiensis
CACTCACTCACTCACACACTCTCAACCTTGAGAAACCGGATGAGACGAGAGGAAAACAAACTGTAGGTAAATGGGCGGGGCTTAGTGCGTGCTAGTTATTTCGACTGATTAGTTCAGAAAAAGTTCTATATATTTTTTAATTCTTTAAACTTAAATGGTGTTAAAGTTTGTCGGAAATATCCTTAATTAGGGGAAATTATTGTCCAAACAAATGCTGGAGTGACACGCTCTCTCTCTAGTTCTGTCGCAATTCTGACTTTATTTCTCAGAATTGTGACTTTATGTAGTTTATATCTCGCAATTCTATTACACGCAATTCTGAGAACAGTCTTTTTTTTCCCTCAAAATTGGACTTTATAACTCGCAGCTGTGAGAGAAAAAAAATCTGAGTTGTGATTTTATATCACGCAATTCTGTGGGGAAAAAAAAAGTCAAATTGTGAGATACAAAGTTACAATAAACTTTTTTTATTTTTTATCCAGTGGCGGAAACGGCCTTCCATACTTACCACAGTTTTGAAAATAATTATCAGATGAAAACGAGCAGTCCTAAAATGTGCATCTAATGAAAATGATCAATCAGCGTTTCATTGTCAGTCTTCAAATAAAAGCTCAGACAAAGGACAGAGAAATAGGAGAGAGAGCAAAGCACAAAATCTTATTTTATTTACAAAGTTTTTGTCTTACAGAAAGTAAAAATGTAGCTACGACCTTGATTCGTGCCACAGGCTGCCACGCTGAAACGATGGCCCGCCTGTCGCACAGAAGCCATAGCAATCTTCGGGAAGTTTGGAACAAAAACTAAAGGGGGAGGAAATGTCAACCAAAAAAAAGAACACTTTCAACAGAATATTAAAAGCAGAGACCCCAAACTAAATACCAGTCCCCAAAGTCCCCACAGGCTCTGAAACACAAGCAGGCAGGGGACTGACTGTGGACTCGTGGAAGGCTTTCGTTCAGCTCACAGCTCCACTCATCAGTACGGTCTCAGGGGAGGTCTGGCTGATGGGAGGCCGAGGTGTTGGAAAGGAAGGAGAGGGAAAGGTTGGTAACAGAGTTGTTCACTGGCTCTTAATCGTCCTCGTCATCGTCCTCGTCATCTTCATCATCTGCTTCTCGTTTTCTCTTCTCACCCTTTCCTCCCTGCTCTTCTTCTGAGCGAGAAAAAAACATTAATACTCCATAATCGCAGGGTTTAAAGTTCCGTCGCTATGACGGATTTCCGTCAGTTCATAAAGAC
>NW_015618834.1:0-1239 GCF_001515605.1 Sinocyclocheilus anshuiensis
CTTTCTATCCCAAATAAATTCTGAAATAATTTTATCAAGACTATGAAAAAAACTCTTCTTAATATATATTGGTATACACTGAAATAAAAATAAAAATTTTGGAAGAATGTTCATTTTGATAATATAAATTTTCCCTGCTAATGAGATAGCTATATGAGACCATCTCTGTAGATCCTGTGTTATTTGATCAAATAATTTTGAAAAATTCTCTTTATATAGATCTACAAATATCTTAGTGACATTGATTCCTAAGTATTTAAGTAAGTAATAATAAATTATCCGCATAGAATGATACTTTATGCTCCCCCACCCCTCGAAAGACCCCACTGTAGACTGTTAAGTTTCGTAAAGAGATTGCCAGAGGTTCAATTGCTAACGCAAAAAGCATTGGAGATAATGGGCATCCTTGTCTAGTAGAAAAATTCCACTATAATTTATGTTTGTTTTATACTTAGATTATCTGTTCTGAATAGAGTTAAATTGAAAGGATTTGTTGTGCAATGAATGGGAAATAAACATGTTAGTGGTTATAATATAGTGTTTATTATCATTTATAGTGCTTATAATGTCTGTAAACATTTCATTTTATTTATCAGTATTTTATCAGTATACTGATATGCACTGATGTGACAATCTATGCCATTGTGACCCAGTGTGACATAGTAACGTGCAACTTATTCTGCGGAAAATACAGTCTTTCACGTCTCACATCCAGTTTTTGGGGTAAAACAATTGTAAGTTGCATTCCAATAAAAAATAAATAAATGAAAAATAAAAATAAATGTAAAAAGCACTCAAACTGAGATATTTTACCCTTTTGCACTAAATGATCAATACTGTCAGATCAGTCAGTGTTTTATCTACTACTGTTAATCAAAGACTGTGATTCCCCTAACAGTGGCTTTGTGCACTCCATTGAAAGGATGCCCCTGGAAGTGCACAAAAACAACACTGGCCAAGTTAGGCTTCAGAAATCTAAGAGCAGCACACAGCAACAAGCAGGGTCTCTAAATACAAGTCGGAGTCAATAAGCACAGGGCATTAGTAGTACAAGTGAAGATGATTTTTTTTTCTTCTTCAGTGATTACCCAAGAAAACAGTCTGTGCGTGAGGCTGGTCTTCAGTAATTCCTTATTCCCGGGTACAAACAAACTCTCAACAGCAATGTTTATTTACAAGCTTCACTGAATCACTAAAGCTTTGTAAAATCCTTTGTGGTTAATTATGGCTGAGCTATGC